>NC_083588.1:39385706-39485706 GCF_027579695.1 Neoarius graeffei
TGTCCATGAGCATAATGTCTATAAATTGCACACTTTTTTAAATATAGCAAAATAAAAACAACAAAACCCCAGTGTAAGAGTTTGAGCGGGTGGGTGGAGCACAGAAGTGCGGCAGGCCAGAACTGAGTTGTCAAAACTCTTTATTGTGTTACTTTTCAGACACACACACACACATTAGTCGTCTGGTTCGGGAGAGAACTCCCTTCCTCCTCTCTCTCCCTTCTTATATAGGGCGCTGTCACTGGGGAAGACACACAAACACGTTAATTGACGTCAGGTGCAGCGATTCTGCCACTTATCTTCCCTGACTCCGCCCTCCGGTCACAGACCGACGCTTGACCACACCCCTGCTGCCACACCCAGATTGTCAGTTGATGACCTCAGAGCTTTTTTCTTTATGCTACCTTTGGGTAATATTATTTGTAAATATTGTATTAGCTTCCACTGTTATGCTGATGACACACAGTTGGATGTTTCAAAGCCAGATGAGAGACACCAGCTTCATAACACTGAGGAATGTGTAAAGGACATTAGAAACTGGATGTTTATTAACTTCCTTCTACTTAATTCTGACACAAGACAGAAGTACTTGTACTAACATGCAGCTAGAAGTAAGTTATCTGATTACACAGTATCTCTGTATGGCCTTTCTGTTTCATGCGCAGCAGTAAAAGAACACTGGGGTTATCACTGACTCCAGTCTTTCATTTGAAATTATATGTAAGTAAAGCCCACCGCACACCTTCCTGATTCACTTATGATTTTATCGGGCCGATTAAATCGCTTGCGAATCGTAAATGTGTGCGGGGGCACCTCGTAGCTGATTTCATCGGTTCTCGGTTCAGATCAAACAGGTCTTGATATTTTCGGACGCGATCTCCTCGTACGCAACACAATCGGTAGTATGTGCGATGTTACTACGATCTCATCGGTTACGATAATTTTAAACAGTCAATTGGAGTGCCAGGATTGATCACACGTGAACTGCAGACCAGGAAGCACAAATTGTGTCATTTTGGGAAGCGTCTACCTGTCTTTATGACATTAGTTCACCTGATTACAGCAAACGGGAAAAGAGGAACGAGGCTATGAGTGTAATTGTGTCAGCTTTGAAAATGCCTGGTAAAGTATTATAGTATTGTCAGTGGTACAGATATCGCTTGTCCAGAATCCCGGAACAAGTTGAATTTTAAGAACGACTGAACAAGTTAGAATCAATTCTTGTGATTGATTTGTCTCATCTCATTCATCTCATTATCTCTAGCTGCTTTATCCTGTTCTACAGGGTCGCAGGCAAGCTGGAGCCTATCCCAGCTGACTATGGGCGAGACGCGAGGTACACCCTGGACAAGTCGCCAAGTCATCACAGGGCTGACACAGACAACCATTCACACTCACGGTCAATTTAGAGTCACCAGTTAACCTAACCTGCATGTCTTTGGACTGTGGGGGAAACCGGAGCACCCAGAGGAAACCCACACGGACACGGGGAGAACATGCAAACTCCGCACAGAAAGGCCCTCGCCGGCCATGGGGCTCGAACCCAGACCTTCTTGCTGTGAGGCGACAGTGCTAACCACTACACCACCATGCCTATATATATATATATATATATATATATATATATATATATATATATATATATATAAAAACACCCCGATTCCAAAGAAGTTGGGACAAAGTACAAATTGTAAATAAAAACGGAATGCAATAATTTACAAATCTCAAAAACTGATATCGTATTTACAATAGAACATAGACAACATATCAAATGTCAAAAGTGAGACATTTTGAAATTTCATGACAGCAACACATCTCAAAAAAGTTGGGACAGGGGCAATAAGAGGCTGCAAAAGTTAAAGGTACAAAAAAGGAACAGCTGGAGGACCAAATTGCAACTCATTAGGTCAATTGGCAATAGGTCATTAACATGACTGGGTATAAAAAGAGCATCTTGGAGTGGCAGCGGCTCTCAGAAGTAAAGATGGGAAGAGGATCACCAATCCCCCTAATTCTGTGCCGACAAATAGTGGAGCAATATCAGAAAGGAGTTCGACAGTGTAAAATTGCAGAGAGTTTGAACATATCATCTACAGTGCATAATATCATCAAAAGATTCAGAGAATCTGGAAGAATCTCTGTGCGTAAGGGTCAAGGCCAGAAAACCATACTGGGTGCCCGTGATCTTCGGGCCCTTAGACAGCACTGCATCACATACAGGCATGCTTATGTATTGGAAAAAAAATCACAAAATGGGCTCAGGAATATTTCCAGAGAACATTATCTGTGAACACAATTCACCGTGCCATCCGCCGTTGCCAGCTAAAACTCTATAGTTCAAAGAAGAAGCCGTATCTAAACATGATCCAGAAGCGCAGACGTCTTCTCTGGGCCAAGGCTCATTTAAAATGGACTGTGGCAAAATGGAAAACTGTTCTGTGGTCAGACGAATCAAAATTTGAAGTTCTTTATGGAAATCAGGGACGCCGTGTCATTCGGACTAAAGAGGAGAAGGACGGCCAGAGTTATTAGCGCTCAGTTCAGAAGCCTGCATCTCTGATGGTATGGGGTTCCATTAGTGCGTGTGGCATGGGCAGCTTACACATCTGGAAAGACACCATCAATGCTGAAAGGTATATCCAGGTTCTAGAGCAGAAGTCTTCAATCCTATCCACAAAGGGCCAGTGTGGCTGCAGGCTTTCATTCCAACCAAGCAGGAGCTACACCTGATTTCACTTGTTTAATCATTTCACCCTCGTCTCCAGTCAACAATCAAGTGAGCCTCCAATTTGGCTGTAATGAAAGCCTGCAGCTACACCGGCCCTTTGCGGATAGGATTGAAGACTCCTGTTCTAGAGCAACATATGCTCCCATCCAGATGATGTCTTTTTCAGGGAAGACCTTGCATTTTCCAACATGACAATGCCAAACCACATACTGCATCAATTACAGCATCATGGCTGTGTAGAAGAAGGGTCCGGGTACTGAACTGCCCAGCCTGTAGTCCAGATCTTTCACCCATAGAAAACATTTGGCGCATCATAAAACGGAAGATACGACAAAAAAGACCTAAGACAGTTGAGCAACTAGAATCTTACATTAGACAAGAATGGGTTAACAATCCTATCCCTAAATTTGAGCAACTTGTCTCCTCAGTCCCCAGACATTTACAGACTGTTGTAAAGAGAAAAGGGGATGTCTCACAGTGGTAAACTTGGCCTTGTCCCAACTTTTTTGAGATGTGTTGTCATGAAATTTAAAATCATCTACTTTTTCTCTTTAAATGATACATTTTCTCAGTTTAAACATTTGATATGTCATCTATGTTTTATTCTGAATAAAATATGGAATTTTGAAACTTTCACATCATTGCATTCCATTTTTATTTACAATTTGTACTTTGTCCCAACTTTTTTGGAATCGGGGTTGTGTATATTTATTTTGTACTATCACGTGATATCTTGAACACGTGACCATCTATTTGGGCTGAACGTGTACGATGTCTCGCAAATGTGCGTGGGGAATTTTGAACCGATCAAATCGGGCCCGTATACTCGTAACCGATCGCCCGACACACAAAGCCCCGATGAAATTGGGAAGGTGTGCGCTGGGCTTTACTGTGTAACCATAAAACTTACTTCTAGCTGCATGTTGTCCTAATACAAGTACTTCTGTCTTGTCAGAATTAGGTAGAAGGAAGTTAATAAGCATCCAGTTTCTAATTGTAAGAATATAGCGGCTGGGTGGAGCACAGAAGTACGGCAGGCCAGAACTGAGTTCCAAAGAAAACTCTTTATTTGCACTTTTCAGCCGCAAATAGACACTCTCCCAGCCACACACGCATACACAAGTCATCTGGTTGGGGAGAGAGCTCCCTTCCTCTGCTCTCCCTCTCCTTTTATCGGGCGTGGTCACTCGGGAAGACACAAACACAGGTTAATTGACATCAGGTGCAGTGATTCTGCCACTTACCTTCCCTGACTCCGCCCTCCGGTCGCAGACCGACGCTTGACCACGCCCCCGCTGCCACACTAATGTTCTTTACACATTCCTCAGTTTTATGAAGCTGGTGTCTCTCATCTGGCTTTGCTGAAACATACGATTGTGTGGCATCAGCATTTTCCAATACAGACATCATTTAAAATTCTGATAAATGTTGCATTTGTTTGTCGCATTGTTTGCCAAGTTGTATTTCTCATTGCATTTGTTTACCACATTAAAGGTTACCCTATTTGCTAAACACTGCGTGGTCTTAAAAAGAAAAAGCATCAAAATTGAATCGTTTGTGTTAAAAATGACAATGAATTATGTGACTAAATACTGTTAAGACATGACTGTGAGAATGAAGTGAAAATGGCAAATAACATGAGAAAATAATCCTGTTTCAACAACTGTCCTAAATAGAAAGGAAGTACTGTACAGCCTTCGTGTTGATAGATAGATTAAAGGAAGAAATATACAAAAGAGAAAGATACACTGTATAAGAGAAGAACTGAAATGATCTCTGTAAAAATAATTATATAGTCATAAAACAGCCATTAAAAAAAAATGATCAGAAACTGGATTGGAAAAGAAAAAAAACTAACAGTGAAGGGGCGCGTTATAAAGATATGCAAGGAATGTGGGTAAAGTTGAGAAAATAAGGGGAGGTAATAAGAGGGGAAAAAAAGTCAGGAGATACTTTTCTTAGGGCAAATTTGATCGTATACGATGGTTTAACACAAACCAAATACACACGATGTGAGTGGCAAGATGCCGGCCAGATGACTTCACTCGTCTCAACAGTGGGCGGGCCCAGTGCGATGGGCGGGCCTTTGGGGGCCGGGCCCGCCCGCACTGTCATAGGCTAGGGCCAACAGCTTAACACAATATTTAAAATAAATAAATAAATAAATAAATAAAATCAATCGCAGGCTACTACAATTAAACGCTTTTTTTTTTTTTTTTAAAAAGGGCATAATATTAAAGAAAAAAGTCCTTAATTTAAAATGTGTATACATGACACACTGTTTTCTTAACGTTTCAGCCTGCGCCCATCCAGACCCGGCGGCAGAAGCGGTCTAGTAGCCGGGCATTGCACTGGCTGGGGGTGGGCACGCATCGGCAAACCCAATTTTACTAGGGGGGTCCGGGGGCATGTTCCCCCGAAAGAAATTTTTGAAAAAAAAAAAACCACTCTAAAATGGTGTATCTTGAGCTCTTCAGACACCCTGTTCCGCTGCTTCGTACAGCCTTCTTCTTCTGTGGCTACTTCCTTTCTATTTAGGACAGTTGTTGAAACAGGATTATTTTCTCATGTTATTTGCCATTTTCACTTCATTCTCACAGTCATGTCTTAACAGTATTTAGTCACATAATTCATTGTCATTTTTAACACAAACGATTCAATTTTGATGCTTTTTCTTTTTAAGACCACACAGTGTTTAGCAAATAGGGTAACCTTTAATGTGGTAAACAAATGCAATGAGAAATACAACTTGGCAAACAATGCGACAAACAAATGCAACATTTATCAGAATTTTAAATGATGTCTGTATTGGAAAATGCTGATGCCACACAATCGTATGTTTCAGCAAAGCCAGATGAGAGACACCAGCTTCATAAAACTGAGGAATGTGTAAAGAACATTAGTGTGGCTGTAGTGTGGCTATTGTCCGTCACTGAACGCATTTGCAGGGAATATTCCGTTTCATACGGAATATTGGCAGTATTCCATTTGCGCACGAGTCATGTTGTAAACTCGTTCTGAATACCCAACACTGAATGTGCAAACGGATGATTGTGATCAATGTTGACAGCAAATTAAGATTGATATTTACAATTAAGAGTTCGCAACAGAAGATTACATCACACTCATACCCCCTCATCCTCCCTGCACAAAGCCTAACTGCAGTAACTGAGTCCCTTCTAAGTGAAACCATGCGCATTAAAAGTTTTATGTCTCAAATCTAGTTTTGTGAAGCATGACAACATTAATCTTTAATACAGATGTGTTTTGTAGGTTAACTGAAATGTCAAAACCAGTTTCTTACCTCCAGTGCTTAGTTTGCAAATCAAAACGCCAAGTGCATGACAGCGCAGGGCTGACGAGATGGGCGCAGGCCAAAACGTTAAGAAAAGAGTGCGTTATGTATACACATTTTAAATTAAGGACTTTTTCTTTAATATTATGCCCTTTAAAAAAAGCGTTTAATTGTAGTAGCCTGCGATTAATTAATTAATTTATTTATTTTAAATATTGTGTTAAGCTGTTGGCCCTAGCCTATGACAGGGCGGGCGGGCCCACGTGACTAAATGGGCGGGCCCGGCCCCCAAAGGCCCACCCATCGCGCCGGGCCCGCGCCCATCTCGTCAGCCCTGCGCGGTCATGCACTTGGCGTTTGATTTGCAAACTAAGCACTGGAGGTAAGAAACTGGTTTTGATGTTTCAGTTAACCTACAAAACACATATGTATCAAAGATTAATGTTGTCATGCTTCACAAAACTAGATTTGAGACATAAAACTTTTAATGCGCATGGTTTTACTTAGAAGGGATTCAGTTACTGCAGTTAGGCTTTTTGCAGGGAGGATGAGGGGGTATGAGTGTGATGTAATCTTCTGTTGCGAACTCTTAATTGTAAATATCAATCTTAATTTGCTGTCAACATTGATCACAATCATCCGTTTGCGCATTCAGTGTTGGGTATTCGGAACGAGTTTACAACATGACTCGTGCGCAAATGGAATACTGCCAATATTCCGTATGAAACGGAATATTCCCTGCAAATGCGCTCGGTGACGGACAATATATAGCAGCGGAACAGGGTGTCGGAAGAGCTCAAAATACACCATTTTAGAGTGTTTTTTTTTTTTCAAAAATTTCTTCCGGGGGGAGCATGCCCCCGGACCCCCCTAGTAAAATTGGGTTTGCCGATGCGTGCCCACCCCCAGCCAGTGCAATGCCTGGCTACTAGACCACTTCTGCCGCCGGGTCTGACAGTGGGGAATAGGCGATGAGCTCTCCAAATTTTATATACAGCTCAGTGGATCGTCCTCTGTTGAACCAAACTTTATTACCACTCATGGTCCTGCTCAGCGTGCAACCAACAATCACAACCCCACCTACAACAACACAAAGAACATTTGTTCTGCTATCAAGATATCACACAGTTCTTTTAACATGTATCATTTTTATGTGTATACTTGGTTATACTCATGATGATTAACAAAATTAATATTTTGTCCAGATATAAAATTATTCTTATATTTACCTGAAATTATTAAATTAACTTAAATGGTATGGCTGACTCTGATGGCAGCTACAATGAGCCTTGGGGATGTGGGGGCAAAATAAGCTTGTGTCCTCTTCCAGGCAAGTTTGTAAGAGTTACAATTGGTGTTCATTTTTTAGATTATTTCCCTAACAGTAGAAATGGACATTTTCAGATGAGTAGCTATTTTTTAATAACCATTACCTGACTCATGAAGTTCAACACACTTCTCCCCAACAGCGCCTTTGCTTAAACAACTATTTTTGTAATGTTTTACATACAACCCCGATTCCAAAAAAGTTGGGACAAAGTACAAATTGTAAATAAAAACGGAATGCAATAATTTACAAATCTCAAAAACTGATATTGTATTCACAATAGAACATAGACAACATATCAAATGTCGAAAGTGAGACATTTTGAAATTTCATGCCAAATATTGGCTCATTTGAAATTTCATGACAGCAACACATCTCAAAAAAGTTGGGACAGGGGCAATAAGAGGCTAGAAAAGTTACAGGTACAAAAAGGAACAGCTGGAGGACCAAATTGCAACTCATTAGGTCAATTGGCAATAGGTCATTAACATGACTGGGTATAAAATGAGCATCTTGGAGTGGCAGCGGCTCTCAGAAGTAAAGATGGGAAGAGGATCACCAATCCCCCTAATTCTGCGCCGACAAATAGTGGAGCAATATCAGAAAGGAGTTCAACAGTGTAAAATTGCAAGGAGTTTGAACATATCATCATCTACAGTGCATAATATCATCAAAAGATTCAGAGAATCTGGAAGAATCTCTGTGCGTAAGGGTCAAGGCCGGAAAACCATACTGGGTGCCCGTGATCTTCGGGCCCTTAGACGGCACTGCATCACATACAGGCATGCTTCTGTATTGGAAATCACAAAATGGGCTCAGGAATATTTCCAGAGAACATTATCTGTGAACACAATTCACCATGCCATCCGCCGTTGCCAGCTAAAACTCTATAGTTCAAAGAAGAAGCAGTATCTAAACATGATCCAGAAGCACAGACGTCTTCTCTGGGCCAAGGCTCATTTAAAATGGACTGTGGCAAAGTGAAAAACTGTTCTGTGGTCAGACGAATCAAAATTTGAAGTTCTTTATGGAAATCAGGGACGCCGTGTCATTCGGACTAAAGAGGAGAAGGACGACCCAAGTTGTTATCAGCGCTCAGTTCAGAAGCCTGCATCTCTGATGGTACGGGGTTGTATTAGTGCGTGTGGCATGGGCAGCTTACACATCTGGAAAGACACCATTAATGCTGAAAGGTATATCCAGGTTCTAGAGCAACATATGCTCCCATCCAGACGACGTCTCTTTCAGGGAAGACCTTGCATTTTCCAACATGACGATGCCAAACCACATACTGCATCAATTACAGCATCATGGCTGCGTAGAAGAAGGGTCCGGGTACTGAACTGGCCAGCCAGCAGTCCAGATCTTTCACCCATAGAAAACATTTGGCGCATCATAAAACGGAAGATACGACAAAAAAGACCTAAGACAGTTGAGCAACTAGAATCCTACATTAGACAAGAATGGGTTAACATTCCTATCCCTAAACTTGAGCAACTTGTCTCCTCAGTCCCCAGATGTTTACAGACTGTTGTAAAGAGAAAAGGGGATGTCTCACAGTGGTAAACATGGCCTTGTCCCAACTTTTTTGAGATGTGGTGTTGTCATGAAATTTAAAATCAGCTAATTTTTTTTTAAATGATACATTTTCTCAGTTTAAACATTTGATATGTCATCTATGTTCGATTCTGAATAAAATATGGAATTTTGAAACTTCCACATCATTGCATTCCGTTTTTATTTACAATTTGTACCCTGTCCCAACTTTTTTGGAATCGGGGTTGTAGTTTACAGGTTATTTGTACTCATACAAAACAGTCTATTGGACCTTTAACACTCCACATAGTTGAAAGGATTAGTCTCCAATGTCTTTAGCTTCTTCTCTTTTTTTTTTTTTTTAGGGAAATGTAATCCCAGCCAATAGCGAAAAACTGGTTTCACTTAACCTATGCCTAGTGTATGCCACCTTAAGACTTTCACTTGAACACACACACACACACACACAGTCAGTTTCACTGGTGTTATAGTGAAAAAGGACTTCCTTTTGATCCTTTCAGTAACTGAATACAGAGATGTGACTCAAAATCAGGAATGTAGTTTTTATTAAACATAAAAACACTGCAAAGAAAAATTATAAAGCTATCAATTTATTACACACACCATAAGTATCATAAAAAGGAGTTAAAAGGATTCAAGTGAAACAGTAGATAAAATGGAAAGTACAAAGACTAATATTAATATAAAGTAAAAAGTAATATAAAAATATAATAAAATAAATAATATCAATATAAAAATGGATCGCTGATAAGCCAGGGTTTCAGAGTCTCCTGATAAATCGGGAGATCTCCCGTCATTTAGCACTTTTCTAAAAAATCTCCCGACATGTGAAAAAAATCCTCCCGACATTTCGTTGACTGAAGTCGAAAATTGTTTTTATGCAGTTTTTTTCCGCGGAAGGCGATTGCAGCGCCACTCGATCGTCGGTTACTATTTTCGCCGTAAGATGTCACCTCACCTAGTCTAGTTCCCGCCTTCCACCAGAAGTAAATCTCTGTACTTTCAGTTTTCTGCGGTCGGCAGCATTTTTTGCATTGACCAACGAAAAGGAGTACATTAATGATGCCAAAACGACAAAATACAGAACCTGATGGCTCTCAACTGCCTAAGTAGTCAATGAAGTACTTGTCGAAGTATCAGTCGAGTTGGAAAATGGAGTACCCATGGGTCAGAGAGAGCAAGAAAGGACTGACGTTCACCGAGTGTGTTTATTGTTTTGAGACTTTCTCGGTAGCCTATGGAGGTAAAAACGATCTTCAAAAACATTCCGATCGACAAAAACACAGACAGTGAATGTTCTGCCAAACAGAGTGGTACTCAAGCAAGCTTGACTGATCTACGTCAGTCAATATTAGTAACTGAAACTGTGAACGATAAAGTGACAAAAGCTGAGGTACTGTTTTGCCAGTTTATAGCTGAGCATAACTTACCATTTTCTGTTGCCGACCATATAACTCGGCTTGTGAAGGCAGCTTTTCCAGACAGCAGGATAGCAGAAAATTATCACTGTGGACACACAAAAAACGCAGCTATAATCAATAAGGCTCTTGCTCCTCACTATATGGAAAACATTGTGGAAACTGCTCAAGAGGGACCAATCACCATCATGATGGATGAGTCTAACAAAAGGTCAGATGACAAAGCTTGTGCCATCATGGTCAGACTGCTTGACAAAAGGACCTTCAGAGTTGAAAACAGATTTCTAGGCGTTCCAGTGTGCAATATACCGAATGCTCAAAACTTGTTCACAACTCTACAAGACACACTACAGTAAGTGTTTTTCCCATAATATAATAATTATTAATTATTGCAAAATAAACACAACACATGCTATGAGACCAAACCAAGTACCTCCTTGATCTCTTTGGCTAAGAAGGCAACAGTCCATTATAATACTGAGTTTATGGAGAAGAGAGTTCCTGAATCACAGTTCCTGCAATGACCTGGTGACTTGTCCAGGGTGTACCCCGCCTCTCGCCCATAGTCAGCTGAGATAGGCCTCACAGCAAGGAGGTCCTGGGTTCGAGCCCAGCGGCCGACAAGGGGTTTGCATGCTCTTCACATGGGTTTCCTCTGGGTGCTCCAGTTTCCCCCCACGGTCCAAAGGCATGCAGGTTAGGCTAATTGGTGGCTCCAAATTGACCGTAGGTGTGAACGTGAGTGTGAATGGTTGTCTGTGTTTGTGTCAGCCCTGCGATGACTTGGTGACTTGTCCAGGGTGTACCCCGCCTCTCGCCCATAGTCAGCTGGGATAGGCTCCAGCTTGCCTGCGACTCTGTAGAACAGGATAAGCGGCTACAGATAATGGATGGATGGGATGGAGTGTAGGGAGATCTCCCTCT
This sequence comes from Neoarius graeffei, assembly GCF_027579695.1. Classification (NCBI taxonomy): domain Eukaryota; kingdom Metazoa; phylum Chordata; class Actinopteri; order Siluriformes; family Ariidae; genus Neoarius; species Neoarius graeffei. The sequence continues at coordinate 39,396,956 of NC_083588.1, forward strand.
TTTTCATTTAGCTTGGTTGGAGCCTCTGCTGATATGTAGCACACAAACTGAGGCTTTGTTTTCTGCAAAACAAACAAGCCTTGACATAATGCAGGGGTGTCCAAACTTTTTGCAAAGAGGGCCAGGTTTGGTGAAGTGAAAATATGTGGGGGCCAATCATTCAGCCTGTCATTCTTTGAACCATTAACATTAAATCCAAATGAACTATTTAATGAAAGTTTTATTGCAAATGGCATACTTTTCATTTCTTCACATAGAACACAAATAAATCTAAACAAGTTTTCACCAAAATCACTCTGCCTTTCATATTTGAAGACTACATTAAATGAAGAAAAAGTCTGACTGGAAAAAAAAAACAACTTTCGGAAAGCTTAAACATACAGTGGGGCAAAAAAGTATTTAGTCAGTCACCAATTGTGCAAGTTCTCCCACTTAAAAAGATGAGAGAGGCCTGTAATTTTCATCATAGGTATACCTCAACTAAGAGACAAAATGAGAAAAAAAATCCAGAAAAATCACATTGTCTGATTTTTAAAGAATTTATTTGCAAATTATGGTGGAAAATAAGTATTTGGTCAATAACAAAAGTTCATCTCAATACTTTGTTATATACCCTTTGTTGGCAATGACAGAGGTCAAACATTTTCTGTAAGTCTTCACAAGGTTTTCACACACTGTTGCTGATATTTTGGCCCATTCCTCCATGCAGATCTCCTCTAGAGCAGTGATGTTTTGGGGCTGTCGCTGGGCAACACGGACTTTCAACTCCCTCCAAAGATTTTCTATGGGATTGAGATCTGGAGACTGGCTAGGCCAGTCCAGGACCTTGAAATTCTTCTTACGAAGCCACTCCTTCGTTGCCCGGGCGGTGCGTTTGGGATCATTGTCATGCTGAAAGACCCAGCCACATTTCATCTTCAATGCCCTTGCTGATGGAAGGAGGTTTTCACTCAAAATCTCACGATACATGGCCCCATTCATTCTTTCCTTTACACGGATCAATCGTCCTGGTCCCTTTGCAGAAAAACAGCCCCAAAGCATGATGTTTCCACCCCCATGCTTCACAGTAGGTATGGTGTTCTTTGGATGCAACTCAGCATTCTTTCTCCTCCAAATACAACAAATTGAGTTTTTACCAAAGAGTTCCATTTTGGTTTCATCTGACCATATGACATTCTCCCAATCCTCTTCTGGATCATCCAAATGCTCTCTAGCAAACTTCAGATGGGCCTGGACATGTACTGGCTTAAGCAGGGGGACACGTCTGGCACTGCAGGATTTGAGTCCCTGGCGGCATAATGTGTTACTGATGGTAGCCTTTATTACTTTGGTCCCAGCTCTCTGCAGGTCATTTACTAGGTCCCCCTGTGTGGTTCTGGGAATTTTGCTCACCGTTCTTGTGATCATTTTGACCCCACGGGGTGAGATCTTGCGTGGAGCCCCAGACTGAGGGAGATTATCAGTGGTCTTGTATGTCTTCCATTTTCTAATAATTGCTCCCACAGTTGATTTCTTCACACCAAGCTGCTTACCTATTGCAGATTCAGTCTTCCCAGCCTGGTGCAGGTCTACAATTTTGTTTCTGGTGTCCTTTGACAGCTCTTTGGTCTTGGCCATAGTGGAGTTTGGAGTGTGACTGTTTGAGGTTGTGGACAGGTGTCTTTTATACTGATAATGAGTTCAAACAGGTGCCATTAATACAGGTAACGAATGGAGGACAGAGGAGCCTCTTAAAGAAGTTGTTACAGGTCTGTGAGAGCCAGAAATCTTGCTTGTTTGTAGGTGACCAAATACTTATTTTACCGAGGAATTTACCAATTAATTCATTAAAAATCCTACAACGTGATTTCCTGGATTCTTTCCCCCCATTCTGTCTCTCATAGTTGAAGTGTACCTATGATGAAAATTACAGGCCTCTCATCTTTTTAAGTGGGAGAACTTGCACAATTGGTGGCTGACTAAATACTTTTTTGCCCCACTGTATCTAGGTTCATTTGAAACATTACATATTATTCACTATTAAATGCTCACTGTAAACTTCTAAATTCAAAACATGTGAACAGGAAAATAACACTAACAGTTACCTTATTCAGAAGTACAAAACATTGAGGGCCATATGAATCCGTGTATCACTCATTCTTTCGTTTTTCAATTGACAATCAAAAATGAAAATGTTATTTGATTCTGAATCAGATATCAAAAACGAAAAAGTACAAGTTTTTCATTATTTCAATTTTAGACTCGGATCAAAAATACGTAATGGAAAAACGTGCTGCCGGACTGAATTTGGATTTAATATTTAATTTGTCGGGTTTACGAGACCTGGTTTAATTGTCAGTTGAAAAACAAAAGAACAAATGATATACGGATTGAAAAAAACTCCGTGCATATTCAAAACTCTGGTTTTGATCATCACAAAAAAATAATCAATTCACTGAGATTTTAGAATTTATTCACCTCAGAAGACTAAACAAATAACTTGCCTGCACTAATGTGAAGGGTGATACTGAGATCTCGACTACAGTAAATAGGCCAGGTCTGGCTCAAAGACAGTGGTTTTGATGCACAAGATGTAATGCAGATGAGAGTCACTTAGTCTTGTCCTCACACGGTTCTTATTAAGGTTCATAACCGAGAATGATATTTGTGGCATTTTCATTTGACTCGCGGGCTCTTGTGAAAAAGCACTGCTGTGCCGTTAAAACAGTTCCTAGTTGCTTCAATTTTTTGCTGCGTTCGTTCCCAGTTAGCTTCATTACAGGATAAACAGAGAAAAGAAATAGAGGAAAACTTCTAGATAAATTAAAATAAATTAAAGTATTTACATATACAAATATAAAAAGAATAAGATATGGGAAAGAGACGAAGGGGGGGAGGAGGAAAAAAAAAAGGGGGGGGGAGAAGGGGGGCGGCAGGAGAGATATTGCACATTATATTGCACATTGTCCGGTATTGCTTATTGTTAGGCTAGGCTACTGCTCCTTCCCGTCCTCTGTCCTCCTGTTACCCCTCCTCCCCCCCAGAGAGGAGTTGTACAGCTTGATGGCGTGAGGGACAAAGGAGTTTTTGAGTCTGTTCGTCCTGCACTTGGGAAGGAGCATTCTGTCACTGAACAGGCTCCTCTGGTTGCTGATGACGGTGTGCAGAGGGTGACTGACATCGTCCATGATGTTCAATAGTTTGTCCATAGACCTCTTCTCTGCCACCGTCACCAGAGAGTCCAGCTTCATGCCGACCACAGAGCCGGCCCGCCTGATCAGTTTGTCCAGCCTGGATGTGTCCTTCTTGGATGTGCTGCCCCCCCCCAGCACACCACGGTGTAAAACAGGACACTGGCGACCACAGACTGATAGAACATCCACTGGAGTTTCCTGCAGATGTTAAAGGACCGCAGCCTCCTAAGGAAGTATAGCCTGCTCTGTCCCTTCCTGTATAAGTGTTTGGTGTTGCAAGTCCAGTCCAGCTTGCTGTCCAGCTACAGCCCGAGGTACTTGTAGGAATTCACAGCCTCCACCTCGACTCCCTCGATCAGAACTGGTCATGACCTTGGTCTGGACCTCCCAAAGTCAATGACCAGCTCCTTGGTCTTCGAGGTGTTGAGCTGCAGATGGTTCCTGTTGCACCACACAGCAAAGTCCCTCACCAGGCTCCTATACTCCTCCTCTCTGTCGTCACTGATACACCCAACGATGGCTGTGTCATTGGCAAACTTTGGCAAACTTCTGAATGTGACAAAATTTACACTATGTCTCCGTAAGAAGAGCAGAAAAGTAAAAAAAGGTGGGAAAAAGAGGTTTAAAGAGCTAAAAACTACAGAGCTACTGGAGAGGCAGCCGTCTCACACAGCGCCCATGATGTGTCTGGCCTTTGAACCCGCCTCAAATGATTCTTGCACATTCCAGGTGTATTAGCTTTCAAATGCAGTTCAAATGTAGTTGGAACACCGTAGAATACCTAGAATGCTGTTAGAATGCACTTCGAATGCCGTACGAGTGCGGTTCGATTGCTGCCCGAATACCACCCAAAGTCTGGTCGGAAGGTGCCTCGAATGCTGTACAAATTCACCTCAAATGCAGTCAGAATGCTCCCGGAATAGCCACTGAATATGTTTCGAATGTCTAAGAATTCAAAGAGAATGCAACTCGAATACTTAGAATGCACTTCGAATATCCTGGAATATACAAAGAATTTTCATTCCGACTCATTCGAGACATTCTGGCAGGATTTGAAGTGGCTTGCTATTTCGAGTTTTCCCTCGAACACGATCAGAATGTTTTGATTGCTGTTGGAATGCCGTAAGAATATTTAGAATGCAGTCAGAATGCAGTTAGAATACATTTCAAATGCCGTTCAATATTTCTCCTTTTCAAATGCACCTCGAATGTTTTGAGCATGAGCAAAACATTTGGGCCGGCCGCAAGAATGGGCTTGAATGTTTAGAATGTAGTCAGAATTTTTAGAATGCACTTCGAATATCCGAATTTTCATTCTGACGGCATTCTGGCTCATTCCGGCTCTAGTGTGACTACCCTATTAGTTACAGTCACCATTTTTACAGCTGGCGAGGGCCTTTCTGTGTGGAGTTTGCATATTCTCCCCGTGTCTGCGTGGGTTTCCTCCGGGTACTCCGGTTTCCCCCACAATCCAAAGACATGCAGTTAGGTTAATATGGGATGGGCGTGGGCTGAGGTGCCCTTGAACGAGGCACCTAACTCCCAACTGCTCCCCGGGCACTGTTAGCATGGCTGCTCACTGCTCTGGGTATGTGTGTGTGCTCATTGCTCATGTGTGTGTTCACTGCTTCAGATGGATTAAATGCAGAGAGGAAATTTCACAAGTGTTTAATGAATAAAGTTGTGCTTTCTTTCTTTTTTTCCTTTCTTTTAGAAATGGGCTGGAAAGGTTCACACAAGGGTCACATGGCGAGAGTGCGGCCACAGGTCTGCTGTGATCTTCTGGTGAAATATAAAATAGCTTTTTTGTGCATGTGTATTTTGTATAGGTAATCATATGGGGCCGAGTAAAATTAAGGATTAATTTCACAAGTGATTCAGGGTGTACCCCGCCTTTCGCCCGTAGTCAGCTGGGATAGGCTCCAGCTTGCCTGCGACCCTGTAGAAGAGGATAAAGCGGCTAGAGATAATGAGATGAGATTTCAAAGTTTTGAAAATTGCCAGAGTCGCAAAGCGACAAGGACAATTTCAAAACTTTGAAATCACGAGTGAAATTGATCCTTAATTTTACGAGGAACCATATGATTACTTGTTTATAATATATTGGGCCAAATTCATACTTCGGAAGCCATTCAAGTTCACAACATTTGTCATTCATGTTTTCTTTCCTCACTTCTGCATAAAACTGATAGCACCTTGTCTAACTCACAGCATTCATATGCCACTAGAGAGTCGTTTATTTGTCTTTCTGCGGCCCATTTCTTAAACACGGAAAGAAAAAAATTCTTACTTTTTTTGGTATTTTCATTTTCGCTTGCAGCTTTCAACTGGTTTATCATTTCTTCGTCAAATATAGCGAAACGCGGCATTGCTGAGTCAGCAGAGTCAGCCATTTTGTTGACAAAATTTGCTAATTTTTGTAACCGTAACCAAGCAATGAACTAGCCAGTAGCATTTCAGAAATACAGCCCCGTGTTAAGGAAAAAAGCCCTCCATGACTGACCAATCAGAATTGAGTAATTTGGGCCTATGTATTATAAATATTATTATTATTGATTTTAATCACAGAGGCTGCGGGCCGGTGGAAATTTGAACACAGGCCGGACTTTGGATATGCCTGACGTAATGCTTCATCAGACGCACCCCCTTCTGGTCAACACACACTTCAAAGCCTTGGCTTCAAATGTTCCATTACTAAGGAGGAGTGAACTGGGTGAGAAGGTAGCAGCTCACTTGTCACACAGCTCAAGTCGTTGTAAAGCTTCCATTTCATTGGAAAGTTGCCTGAAAACTACAAGCGGTTCCTAGTCAGTCCTTATGACAATGAAATTGTTGAGACAGTTTGGATTTTTCAGCGGACGATTTAAAGAGCACTGGAATCGCCAGAGTGGGAAAATCACTCAGCAGCAGTGTGTGTAAGTGATCAGCTTTATTTCACACCATGCTTTGTGGCTCAGGTGTATCTAAGATATTTGGTATACTCTATAATGTTTCATGAAAAGTGATCGAAATTTTGTCATAAAAGTCATAAAATAGCAGCTTTTTCCATAACTTTGAGCTCCTGGTGCCACCATTAAACTTTTGAATTTTGTCAAAATATTTCACCCAGTGTGTTTTCTTACCAAAAGGAACATAAAAACAAAAATGCATCATGATCGGAGGAACTTTTCATTTTCAGGGGGCAACTGATGCACCCTAAATGTTCGATGGAACAATTATAGATTTTTTTAAAAAAAGTTAAGAACAGGAGTGTAACTTACCAATAGTGAATGCTGATTCTGATCAAATATAATTCAATGTTCTGTCAATCCAATGTACAAAGTCAAAGTTCTAACAATAAAAATGGTACAAGTCCAAAAAGCCTGAACAACCCAGCTTACAGTGGTATGCAAAAGTTTGGGCACCCCTGGTCAAAATTGCTGTTACTGTGAACAGTTAAGCAAGTTGAAGATGAAATGATCTCCAAAAGGCATAAAGTTAAAGATGACTCATTCCGTATATATTTTAAGCAAAAACAATTTGTTTTATTTTCACCTTTTGCATTTTCAAAATTACAAAAAAGGAAAAGGGCCCAAAGCAAAGGCTTGGCCACCCTGCATGGTTAGTACCTAGTAACACCCCCTTTGGCAAGTATAACAGCTTGTAAACACTTTTTGTAGCCAGCTAATAATCTTTCAGTTCTTACCTGGGGGATTTTCACACATTCGTCTTTGCAAAAGGCTTCTGGTTCAAGTTTCTTGGGCTGTCTTGCACGCACTGCTCTTTTGAGATCTATCCACAGATTTTCAATGATGTTTAGGTCAGGGGACTGTGAGGGCCATGACAAAACCTTCAGCTTGTGCCTCTTGAGGTATCCCGTTGTAGATTTTGAGGTGTGTTTTGGATCAGTCTTATTGTAGGACCCATCCTCTTTTTAACTTCAACTTTTTTACAGATGGTGTGATGTTTGCTTCCAGAATTTGCTGGTATTTATTTGAATCCATGCTTCCCTCGACCAATGAAATGTGCCCTGTGCCACTGGCTGCAGCACAACCCCAAAGCATGACCGATCCACACCCATGCTTCAGAGTTGGAGAGGTGTTCTTTTCCTGAAATTTGGGACCCTTTTTTTCTCCAAACATACCTTTGCACATTGTGGCCAAAAAGTTCTATTTTGATTTCATCAGTCCACAGGACTTGTTTCCAAAATGCATCAGGCTTATTTAGATGTTCATTTGCAAACTTCAGACGCTGAATTTTGTAGCTTGGACGCAGGAAAGGTTTTCTTCTGATGACTCTCCCATGAAGGTCATATTTGTTCAGGTGCCACTGCATAGTAGAACAGTGCACGACCACTCCAGGGTCTGCTAAATCTTTCTGAAGGTCTTTTGCAATCAAACAGGTTTTTATTTGCCTTTCTAGCAATCCAACGAGCAGTTCTTTCAGAAAGTTTTCTTCATCTTCCAGACATCACCCTGATCTCCACTGTTTCTGTTAACCGCCATTTCTTAATAACAGTACAGTCTGAGGAAACCGCTACCTGAAAATACTTTGCTACATTCTTGTAGCCTTCTCCTGCTTTGTGAGCATCAATTATTTTATTATTCAGAATGCGAGGGAGTTGCTTAGGGGAGCCCATGGCTGTTGATTTTAGGGACCAGTTTGAGGAGTCAGAGAATTTATACAGCTTTGAAATCTGCATCATCTGACCTTTCCTAATGAAGAATTTTAACAAGCCACAGCTCAATAAGCTAATTAAGGTCTGGAACCTTGGTAAAAGTTACCTGAGAACTCAAATGTATTAGGGTGCCCAAACTTTCGCATGGTGTTCCTTTTTTTTCCACTCTCCAATTATACAAAACAAAAATAATACACAAATCTTGCAGAAAACGCTGAAAAGAAATTTATCGTCTTTACCTTTATGCCTTTGGTGATCAGTTCATCTTCTGCTCACTTAACTATTCACAGTAACATTTTCAGTAAGGGTGCCCAAACTTTTGCATGCCACTGTATATACAGTACAAGCTATATCCAGGTTGACCGTTCAAGTTCAGTTACTTTTGGTAGTAGTTCATTGTTACATTGCAGTTGTTCAGAACAAAAGGGCTTTGCTGAGTGAAGTCCTCTTGTAAAAGTCTCCGTTACTTTTTCTCATCTCCAAGTAGAACTTTATATTTCCACTATTGCTCTCTTTTCCAGTTTTTCGAGGTCCATTGGTCTCTTTTTCTCTTGTAAATATGTGTGAAGAATATCCAGTGAAGTTTTGGTAGACTTCTGGGTGTTCAGCACGTCTTTCTCTTTAAATCTTCCGCTTTTAATGAAGCAAACGTTGGAGCCATTTTTGTGAACAAACTGTCAGTCACTCACTAGCACAGAAGTTTTACGTCTCTGACGTGTCTCTTTTCTAGTTTTTTGATGTCCGTTGGTAAGTTTTTCTCTTGTAAATATAAGTGAAGAATATATGTTTTGGTAGCCTTTCAGGTGTTCAAGCGCGTCTTTAGTTTCAGTTTATTTATTTATTGCTTAAACCGAGCACTGAATTCATGCCAAATATTGGCTCATTTGAAATTTAATGACAGCAACACATCTCAAAAAAGTTGGGACGGGGCAATAAGAGGCTGGAAAAGTTAAAGGTACAAAAAAGGAACAGCTGGAGGACCAAATTGCAACTCATTAGGTCAACTGGCAATAGGTCATTAACATGACTGGGTATAAAAAGAGCATCTTGGAGTGGCAGCGGCTCTCAGAAGTAAAGATGGGAAGAGGATCACCAATCCCCCTAATTCTGCGCCGACAAATAGTGGAGCAATATCAGAAAGGAGTTCGACAGTGTAAAATTGCAAAGAGTTTGAACACATCATTATCTACAGTGCATAATATCATCAAAAGATTCAGAGAATCTGGAATAATCTCTGTGCATAAGGGTCAAGGCCGGAAAACCATACTGGGTGCCTGTGATCTTCAGGCCCTTAAGGCCAATTTATGCTGACAACCCAGTCCTCACAGATGGCGTCGCAGATGGCGTCTGCGAAGCCCCCCCCTTCGCAGACGCTCTGCGTGCACCTCTCAAAAATTGTGACCACTGCAGACAGCCTCGCAGACAGCGTCGCAGACAAGAGGGCTCTGATTGGTCCACTCTACATCCTCTGTACACACACTTCCGCTTCCCTACTTTCCCGGTTTGGTTTGTTTTCACGACCGCCATTTTTAAAAACACGAGCGAAGATGGAGCAGCACGAAGAGCGGTTGATCGAGGAAGTGAGGAAGTACGTACATCTATACGACTCCAGTTCTAGTCATTATAAGTAACCGGAGGATAAACACTCCACTAACCACACCCACCAACTAATCCTAGCGACTTCGCGCCCCCTTGCGTTGTGGCTGTGAATAACATCGCGCACGCCTATTACTCCCCGCTCAACGATAAATTACAACTGTCTGCGAAAAGCTATCTGCGAAAGCCTTGTCACAAGAGCATGCAGAGGCCTTTAGACGGCACTGCATCACATAGAGGCATGCTTCTGTATTGGAAATCACAAAATGGGCTCAGGAATATTTCCAAAGAACATTATCTGTGAACACAATTCACCGTGCCATCCGCTGTTGCCAGCTAAAACTCTGTAGTTCAAAGAAGAAGCCGTATCAAAACATGATCCAGAAGCGCAGACGTCTTCTCTGGGCCAAGGCTCATTTAAAATGGACTGTGGCAAAGTGGAAAACTGTTCTGTGGTCAGACGAATCAAAGTTTGAAGTTCTTTATGGAAATCAGGGACGCCGTGTCATTCGGACTAAAGAGGAGAAGGACGACCCAAGTTGTTATCAGCGCTCAGTTCAGAAGCCTGCATCTCTGATGGTATGGGGTTGCATTAGTGCGTGTGGCATGGGCAGCTTACACATCTGGAAAGACACCATCAATGCTGAAAGGTATATCCAGGTTCTAGAGCAACATATGCTCCCATCCAGATGACATCTCTTTCTGGGAAGACCTTACATTTTCCAACATGACAATGCCAAACCACATACTGCATCAATTACAGCATCATGGCTGCATAGAAGAAGGGTCCCGGTACTGAACTGGCCAGCCTGCAGTCCAGATCTTTCACCCATAGAAAACATTTGGTGCATCATAAAACGGAAGATACGACAAAAAAGACCTAAGACAGTTGAGCAACTAGAATCCTACATTAGACAAGAATGGGTTAACATTCCTATCCCTGAACTTGAGCAACTTGTCTCCTCAGTCCCCAGACGTTTACAGACTGTTGTAAAGAGAAAAGGGGATGTCTCACAGTGGTAAACATGGCCTTGTCCCAACTTTTTTGAGATGTGTTGTTGTCATGAAATTTAAAATCATCTAATATTTCTCTTTAAATGATACATTTTCTCAGTTTAAACATTTGATATGCCATCTATGTTCTATTCTGAATAAAATATGGAATTTTGAAACTTCCACATCATTGCATTCCATTTTTATTTAAAAATTTTTTTATTTACAATTTGTACTTTGTCCCAACTTTTTTGGAATCGGGGTTGTACAAATAGTTCAGGTAACATTAGCCTAAAATGTGTCAACAAAGCAGGTAACACTAACTATTCACTCACTTGAATCCTCAAATAGTACCAAATCACTCAACTTCAGATAGTTTCTGAAAGTTCTTTGTAGTCAGTTAGTTTGAATGCATAAATACAGAGAAACAGAACTGTGATATTTGGTAGTTAATAGTGAATAAATGCATTGATTTACAATATTGATATAGCACACTCATATGTGTATGTAGTTACATCAGCATGTTTTTATCGATCTATCTATCTCATCTCATTATCTCTAGCTGCTTTATCCTGTTCTACAGGGTCACAGGCAAGCTGGAGCCTATCCCAGCTGACTATGGGCGAAAGGCGGCGTACACCCTGGACAAGTCGCCAGGTCATCACAGGGCCTATCTATCTGTAACGACCCTACGTGTGGGTGGAGCACAGAGGACGGCAGGACAGAGATCAGGTTTTATCAACTGGCTTTATTGCCACACTTTTCAGTCTAGCAATACTTTTTACAGAGACACACACACAACTGGCGTCTGGTTCAGGGTTGCGCCCCTCTGCTCTCGCTCTCCCTCCTGATATAGGGCGCAGTCACTGGGAAGACACACAAACAGGTTAATTGCTCTCAGGTGACGTGATTCTGCCACTTACCTTCCCTGACTCCGCCCTCCTGTCACAGACCGGCGCTTGACCACGCCCCCGCTGCCACACTATCTATCTGTTTATTTAAAAAAGGTCAAATTTGGTACTATTTGAGGGTTCGAGTGAGTGAATAGTTAGTGTTACCTGCTTTGTTGACACATTTTAGGCTAATGTTCCCTGAACTATTTGTATTGTCTGTTAGTATTTACAACAATAATGCATATTATTATTATTATTATTATTATTATTATTATTATTATCTCATCTCATTATCTCTAGCCGCTTTATCCTGTTCTACAGGGTCACAGGCAAGCTGGAGCCTATCCCAGCTGACTATGGGCGAAAGGCGGCGTACACCCTGGACAAGTCGCCAGGTCATCACAGGGCCTATCTATCTATCTGTTTATTTAAAAAAGGTCAAATTTGGTACTATTTGAGGGTTCGAGTGAGTGAATAGTTAGTGTTACCTGCTTTGTTGACACATTTTAGGCTAATGTTCCCTGAACTATTTGTATTGTCTGTTAGTATTTACAACAATAATGCATATTATTATTATTATTATTATTATTATTATTATTATTATTATTGTTATTGCTACACATGCATTCATTAGCCCTAATGAATAATCCTGACAGAATGTTAAGCTAAATAAAGGAGCTCTACCTTTCTGTGTACTGTGTTAATATTCCTGTCAAGTCAATTTATTTGTATAGTGCTTTTAACAATAGACATCGTCGCAAAGCAGCTTTACAGAAAAATAAAGATTTTAAACTTATGAACTAATAAATGTATCCCTAATAAATTTATTTATCCCTAATGAGCAAGCCTGAGGTGATATTGGCAAGGAAAACCCCCCTGAGACGACATAAGGAGGAAACCATGAGAGAACCCAAACTCAAAAGGGAACCCATCTTCATTTGGGTGATAACAGATAACTTGATTATAAATAACTTGCTTCTATAAGTGTGTCCTATATGGTCAAAAGGTGCAATTCTGTAACTGGTAAATTCATTATAGTTTTAACATTGAAGTATATTTTGTTGAAGTTATCAGCTGTTCATTGATGGTGACTTGAGTGCAAGACTGTTCATGACAACTGCATTCCTAAAGTTATCATGGCAACTGTAGTCTTAAGCCATCGTCTCAAAACTGTAAGTGTCAACTGCCATCTTCTAAGTGTATCTTTAGACTGTCCATATGGGGCCATCCTCCTCAGGAGTGAAGCGATGAAAACTGAAGCCAGAAGTAGGGCATCAGAATGGATCAAGTATGTCCAATGAGCAGGCCAGGCCAGCATCACTGGTATTTCAGGATTGACATGTAACTCAATGGAGACAGAAAGCGAGAAAAACACAGATTATTAGGTCTGCCCATTGTCACCTAATTGGTAAGAACAGCGTACATTGTGCGCTGAGTGCAAGCAGGGATTCCAGCAAGACTAGCTATTGCAGCATAACTAAAAGGGAGAGCCAGAAAGTAACACAGACATGAGTGCGCCCTAGGATATAAAGTGGCCAGCCACTACACTGTCAACAAACCTGAGTGAAGGGGGGGTTGGGGGCAGCATCCATACATCCCAGTTTACCAAAACACTCTATGCCTGAAAACCCTGCTCCTTTACCTAATAAAAAGCTATTAACAAAAGGCTTGACTAAACAAATGTGTTTTAAGCCTAGAGTTAAACACTGAGACTGTGTCTGAGTCCCAAACACTGCTTGGAAGGCTGTTCTATAAATGTGGGGTTCTGTGACAGAAGGCTCTGACCCCTGCCTTCATTATTTGAGGTACCAACAAATAGCCTGCACCTTCTGATCTACAACCCTGATTCCAAAAAAGTTGGGACAAAGTACAAATTGTAAATAAAAATGGAATGCAATGATGTGGAAGTTGCAAAATTCTATATTTTGTTCAGAATAGAACATAGATGACATATCAAATGTTTAAAATGAGAAAATGTATCATTTAAAGAGAAAAATTAGCTGATTTTAAATTTCATGACAACACCACATCTCAAAAAAGTTGGGACAAGGCCATGTTTACCACTGTGAGACATCCCCTTTTCCCTTTACAACAGTCTGTAAACATCTCGGGACTGAGGAGACAAGTTGCTCAAGTTTAGGGATAGGAATGTTAACCCATTCTTGTCTAATGTAGGATTCTAGTTGCTCAACTGTCTTAGGTCTTTTTTTGTCGTATCTTCCGTTTTATGATGCGCCAAATGTTTTCTATGGGTGAAAGATCTGGACTGCAGACTGGCCAGTCCAGTACCCGGACCCTTCTTCTACACAGCCATGATGCTGTAATTGATGCAGTATGTGGTTTGGGATTGTCATGTTGGAAAATGCAACGTCTTCCCAGAAAGAGACGTCGTCTGGATGGGAGCATGTGTTGCTCTAGAACCTGGATATATCTTTCAGCATTGATGGTGTCTTTCCAGATGTGTAAGCTGCCCATGCCACACGCACTAATGCAACCCCATACCATCAGAGATGCAGGCTTCTGAACTGAGCGCTGATAACAACTTGGGTCGTCCTTCTCCTCTTTAGTCCAAATGACACGGCATCCATGATTTCCATAAAGAACTTCAAATTTTGATTCGTCTGACCACAGAACAGTTTTCCATTTTGCCACAGTCCATTTTAAATGAGCCTTGGCCCAGAGAAGACATCTGCGCTTCTGGATCATGTTTACATACGGCTTCTTCTTTGAACTATAGAGTTTTAGCTTTGCAACAGCAGATGGCACGGTGAATTGTGTTCACAGATAATGTTCTCTGGAAATATTCCTGAGCCCATTTTGTGATTTCCAATACAGAAGCATGCTTGTATGTGATGCAGTGTTGTCTAAGGGCCCGAAGATCACTGGCACTTGGTATGGTTTTCCGGCCTTGACCCTTATGCACAGAGATTCTTCCAGATTCTCTGAATCTTTTGATGATATTATGCACTGTAGATGATATGTTCAAACACTTTGCAATTTTACATTGTCAAACTCCTTTCTGATATTGCTCTACTATTTGTAGGCGCAGAATTGGGGGGATTGGTGAGCCTCTTCCCATCTTTACTTCTGAGAGCCGTTGCCACTCCAAGATGCTCTTTTTATACCCAGCCATGTTAATGACCTATTGCCAGTTGACCTAATGAGTTGCAATTTGGTCCTCCAGCTGTTCCTTTTTTGTACCTTTAACTTTTCCAGCCTCTTATTGCCCCTGTCCCAACTTTTTTGAGATGTGTTGCTGTCATGAAATTTCAAATGAGCCGATATTTGGCATGAAGTTTCAAAATGTCTCACTTTCGACATTTGATATGTTGTCTATGTTCTATTGTGAATACAATATCAGTTTTTGAGATTTGTAAATTATTGCATTCCGTTTTTATTTACAATTTGTACTTTGTCCCAACTTTTTTGGAATTGGGGTTGTAAATAGGTGTAATGGGTCATAAAAGACCAAAAGTCTCTGGTACTGTGGCGCAAGACCATTCGGTGCTTTATAGGTCAGTAGTCGTATTTTATAATCAATGCAAAATTTGATTGGGAGCCAATGCAATGTGGATAAGATCAGGATGATGTGGTCATATCGTCTGGTTCTAGTCAGGACTCTTGCTGTTGCATTTTGGACTAAGTGGAGCTTATTTATGCACCTACTAGATTGCATCCAATCTAGAGTTAACAAAGGCATGTTAAAAGGTTTTAAAGATATGTTTAAAAACAAAATTGATAGTAGTTTGGACACCGCAAACTCTAGTAAACATTAGTATGTTGTTGCAAAATTATTGCTGGCAATTACAATTTTGAGAAGTCCATGGTAAGAAGTAATTAACTTTTTGGGCTAATGTGGCTTCAGTTTGGCTTATTCCTTTCGGCAAACCCTCTATAAATTTTGACCCTATTCACCATATTTTAGCCTTCACATCTTACTAGTCAGTCAGTGATCTCATTTATATTCTTTATTCTCTTGCATAGATGGGTTCATGTGAACAGTCCTTCTGCTTTGAACATCAGCTATGTCCAAGGTCCTACTTCTGTGTCTCTCCTCTCTCTGACTGTTGGTCAAAGTTTACAAACAACAGTGAATAATTGGCCTGACAGAGAGGCCATGGTCTTTGTTCAAGATGGAGTTCGAAAAACATTCTCTCAGTTTCAGCATGAAGTAGGTTCATTTCATTCTTTTTATGATTGGAGAAGTGTGGGTTCGTCATGAGCTTTGACACTAGTCAGACTGGTTCTTATTTCTGGATGATATCTGAAAACATGAACATTTTTCCATATTGTAGTTTGTTTTGAATTTGATCACAGTAGCAAGGATGACCTTCTGGGTTGTTGTCAGCATTTAAAATCCATTTGTAGGTGGATCATCTGGCTGCTGGTCTTCTTGCACTCGGTTTGCAAAAGGGCGACAGGCTCGGCATCTGGGGACCAAACACTTATGAATGGATTTTGTTCCAGTTTGCCACAGCAAAGGCTGGAATTATCATGGTGAGCATGTAAATGTTTAATATGATTCTTTTTCACTGTAGGATACATGCTTATCTATTAGGGTGCATCAGTTGCCCCCTAAAAATGAAAAGTTCCTCCGATCATGATGCATTTTTGTTTTTATATTCCTTTTGGTAAGAAAACACACTGGGTGAAATATTTTGACAAAATTCAAAAGTTTAATGGTGGCACCAGGAGCTCAAAGTTATGGAAAAAGCTGCTATTTTATGACAAAATTTCGATCACTTTTCATGAAACATTATGGCACCTTATAGAGTATACCAGATATCTTAGATACACATTTTTAGTACATATTCTAAATATATTATCAAGCACAGTTTGAGTTTTAGCTGTTCATTGAATCATTGTTCAACTACTTTTAAACAATACAAATGTATTATGAATCACATTAATGCTTCTCAATCCCTTGCAAAGGTTCTTAACATGATCTCTGGGTCACAAGAAATCAATAAATGGAGTCCAATATTGTGATTCAAACCTTACGCGAAAACATAAAATAAGCGTTTTTTGGCAAAAAATGAACCTCGTGGTGCCACCATTAGACTTTTGAATATGGTCAAAAATTTTTACAGGATGTCTTTATTGGTGAAAAGGAACACCCAAACAAAAATGCATCAGATTTTATGAAAGTGAGGGCAACTGATGCACCCTATTATCTATGAAATATTCACCATTTTATTCACCATTAACCAGAAGCTCTATGCAGGTGTCTTTGAATGCAGCTTACAAAGTCAGTGAGTTGGCATTTGCCCTGAAAAAGGTGCGACAAATATTTGTTTGTATTTTTTAATACTCTGTATATGCATTTTTAATATAAATTCATCAACACAGATTTAGTGCATGTTCTTTTTAAAGATATATAAACTTTTTAAAGTATCAACAATGTTTTCTGCCATGTCAACATTTGCATTGGAGTAGAATTGTCTTCAGTGTGGTAGAATGTTAGAAGCTTAGTCTAAAATAATTTTGATACTGTTTTAATCTAATTTATACCACAGTTCTACTGAATTCTTGTTTCCTATCATTCTTGTTAAAGCACAGCTTGGAGAGTACTTTGGGTATAAGGCAAACTACAGTTTTACCTGAAAATGGTTGTTCTAATATGTTACTGTTTCTATAGTAACAACTTATTCACATGGACTTGTAAGGCGGAAGCAGATAAAGAGATTTAAAAACATGTAAACAGATTTTATACTGTAGATGTGTATTTGTTGATATGATGCCTTTTTTGCGAGGAGTCATTTATTTAGCATTATCAGAAGGAGTCTCCCGTGTCAATGCGTTGTAATAGTCCGAGGTAAAGCTGTAACTGTAGGTTTTCTGACACAGGAAAGAGGGTTTTCTAGTTTCTCTGTAACATGACAAATTGCATTTTTAACTTCAAGAGAGACAAACAGAGGAGGGAACGATTAGTAAATTGTTCCCTCCTCTGTTTATAAGAACAGGGCCATAAGGGGTGTTGTGGCTCAGGTGGATAAGGTGCCATACCATAAATCTGGGGACCCGGGTTCAATTCCGACCTGAGGTCATTTCCCGATCCCTCCCTGTCTCTCTCCCGCTCATTTCCTGTCTCTATCCTATCCAATAAAGGTGGAAAAAGCCCAAAAAAAGTCTTTAAAAAAATAAGAACAGGGACATACTGTTATTGGAAAATTCAGTGTGGTTCACGTGCACTGGGCTAAATCACACCACTGTGTCACTGATTACAGCACGACTTGTGTTTTCTTTCTTACATACTATGCTTAAGTTTTACAGTATGTTGTTTTCCTTTTAATACAGGTGCAGTGTAATGCAGTGGTGTGTCCTACTCAGTTCAAGAGCCAGAGATTCTATGATATTTTGAGACAGATCTGCCCAGAACTCGACACTGCAGTATCTGGTAGTATTAGGAGTACAAGGTAGAACATCATTACAAGATTACACCAAGGAAGAAAATGAGCCACAGTTACAGACTTTGCAATTCATATAACATTATGCTTCAAAAAAGTAATTTGCAATGAATAGAAAAAAACTAAGGAGTTTAGTTTTTGTTTAAAATCCTCTTCAATGGTCAGTGAATTATACACTACAGGTGGAAAACCACCTAAGTGTTCATTTTTGCAAAGTTTAATTCATATGGCTATGGACGTTTAGGTTGCCAGATCTGCGGAATGTAATTGTGACGGACAGCAAGGAGTCTGGTACGTTGCATATAGATGATGTGATGCAAGCTGCAGAGAGTCGGCACCACCAGCAGCTGGATAGCTTACAGAAGATTCTAAGGCCAGAAGACCCCATCAACATTCAGTTTACATCGGTGTGACATCTAATGCATTCACATCATAACCTATGAGAAATAAATAGGGGGGAGTAGGGAGACTTGGGAACGGGGAGGCTTGAGACAGGTTGTATTCTCATAAATTAATTTCAATCAATCAGGTTTTAGATTATCTCAGAATTTAGATATTGCTACTTAAAGTATCCTAATTCCTTTGGAGCCACGAAGCTGGACACTGCAGTTAGGTTTGTGCAGTTAAATATTTTTATCAACCAAAGCTTGTATTTTCTAATTTGCAGTCCATGTCCATTCTATGGTGTAATGCACGCTGGTGAATTCAGGATTTGTTAGGAATTAAAGTATGTAGCCTCAAAACACCATATAGTATTATTTATTAAACTTAAATTCTGAGGAAAAAACATTCAAGGATTTTTTTTCCCCCAAATGGCCAGATGGGGAGAGTTGGGACAGTTCATCATGGTACAGGTGTTGTCTTGTGGTTTACAAATATACAACCCCGATTCCAAAAAAGTTGGGACAAAGTACAAATTGTAAATAAAAGCAGAATGCAATGATGTGGAAGTTTCAAAATTCCATATTTTATTCAGAATAGAACATAGATGACATATCAAATGTTTAAACTGAGAAAATGTATCATTTAAAGAGAAAAATTAAATGATTTTATATTTCATGACAACACATCTCAAAAAAGTTGGGACAAGGCCATGTTTACCACTGTGAGACATCCCCTTTTCTCTTTACAACAGTCTGTAAACGTCCGGGGACTGAGGAGACAAGTTGCTCAAGTTTAGGGATAGGAATGTTAACCCATTCTTGTCTAATGTAGGATTCTAGTTGCTTAACTGTCTTGGGTCTTTTTTGTCGTATCTTCCGTTTTATGATGCGCCAAATGTTTTCTATGGGTGAAAGATCTGGACTGCAGGCTGGCCAGTTCAGTACCCGGACCCTTCTTCTATGCAGCCATGATGCTGTAATTGATGCAGTATGTGGTTTGGCATTGTCATGTTGGAAAATGCAAGGTCTTCCCTGAAAGAGACGTCGTCTGGATGGGAGCATATGTTGCTCTAGAACCTGGATATACCTTTCAGCATTGATGGTGTCTTTCCAGATGTGTAAGCTGCCCATGCTACACGCACTAATGCAACCCCATACCATCAGAGATGCAGGCTTCTGAACTGAGCGCTGATAACAAATCAGGTCGTCCTTCTCCTCTTTAGTCCGAATGACACGGTGTCCCTGATTTCCATAAAGAACTTAAAATTTTGATTCGTCTGACGACAGAACAGCTTTCCATTTTGCCACAGTCCATTTTAAATGAGCCTTGGCCCAGAGAAGACGTCTGCGCTTTTGGATCATGTTTAGATACGGCTTCTTCTTTGAACTATAGAGTTTTAGCTGGCAACGGCGGATGGCACGGTGAATTGTGTTCACAGTAATGTTCTCTGGAAATATTCCTGAGCCCATTTTGTGATTTCCAATACAGAAGCATGCCTGTATGTGATGCAGTGCAGTCTAAGGGCCCGAAGATCACGGGCACCTGGTATGGTTTTCCGGCCTTGACCCTTATGCACAGAGATTCTTCCAGATTCTCTGAATCTTTTGATGATATGCACTGTAGATGATGATATGTTCAAACTCTTTGCAATTTTACACTGTCGAACTCCTTTCTGATATTGCTCCACTATTTGTCGGCGCAGAATTAGGGGGATTGGTGATCCTCTTCCCATCTTTACTTCTGAGAGCCGCTGCCACTCCAAGATGCTCTTTTTATACCCAGTCATGTTAATGACCTATTGCCAATTGACCTAATGAGTTGCAATTTGGTCCTCCAGCTGTTCCTTTTTTGTACCTTTAACTTTTCCAGCCTCTTATTGCCCCTGTCCCAACTTTTTTGAGATGTGTTGCTGTCATGAAATTTCAAATGAGCCAATATCTCATCTCATCTCATTATCTCTAGCCGCTTTATCCTGTTCTACAGGGTTGCAGGCAAGCTGGAGCCTATCCCAGCTGACTACAGGCGAAAGGCGGGGTACACCCTGGACAAGTCGCCAGGCCATCACAGGGCTGACACATAGACACAGACAACCATTCACACTCACATTCACACCTACGGTCAATTTAGAGCCACCAGTTAACCTAACCTGCATGTCTTTGGACTGTGGGGGAAACCGGAGCACCCGGAGGAAACCCATGCGGACACGGGGAGAACATGCAAACTCTGCACAGAAAGGCCCTTGCCGGCCACGGGGCTCAAACCCAGACCTTCTTGCTGTGAGGTGACAGCACTAACCACTACACCACCGTGCCGCCCCCACAAATATAAATTTAAAAAAAAAAAGTTAAAAATGTGGGCGTGTTCCTGCATGAGAATTAAGCTTATTTCATTCCTTCTCGAGAATGGAACTGTTTTGTCAGTCAGGTTTTAGGTAAACTGACATTTCTTCCCTAAACTCCTTCTGATGTTCAGCCTCTTTTAGTTTCCACCACTTAATCTTCAGCTCCACTATTTCACGCTTCCTTTTTTCACTTTCAAGCTCGTCCTGCACACGACCACTCGATGTTGTCTAGCTACACTCTCCCCTGCCATCACTTTATAGTCTCCAATCTCCTTCAGGTTACCCCTTCTGCAGAGTATGTAGTCCACCTGTGTAGATCTTCCTCCACTCTTAAATGTCACCCTGTGCTGCTCTATCTTCTCGAGGTATGTATTGACTATTGCCAAATTCATCCTCTTTGAAAAATCAACCACCATTTGCCCTTCCATATTTCTCTCTCTTACATCATATCTGCCCATCACGTCCTCATCTCCTCTGTTTCCCTCCCCAACATGTCCGTTGAAATCTGCTCCTATCAGCACGCACTCCTCCCTTTTTACCACTTCATCCATCTTTTCCCAGAAAAACTTCCTCTTCATTCTCACATCCAACCTGTGGGGTATACGCGCACACAACATTGATTACCACTCCTTGAATCTCCAACTTCATGCCTATCACTCTATCTGACACCCTCTTCACATCAATCACACTGTTGACCAACTCTCCCCTCAAAACAATACCAACACCATTTCTTTTTCCATCGACTGCATAATAAAACAACTTGCATCCACCTCCAATGTTCTTGGCCTTGCTTCCCTTCCACCTCGTCTCCTGCACACACAAAACGTCCAACTTCCTTCTTTCCATCATACCTGCTAATTCTCTCGCTCTGCCAGTCAATATTCCCACATTGTGTTCCTACCCTCAATTCTAAACTCCTTCCCTTCCATCTTTAACGGTTCTCTCCTAACACGCCTCCTCTGTCTCTTGCAACAGTAGCATACTTTCCACTGGCACCCTGTTGACCAACAGTACTGGAGGTAGCCGTTGTTAACCCAAGCCCCGACCGATCCGGTATGGTATTTCTCTTTTCAATCCACATGTTAGATTTGGCACTGTTTTATGCCGGA
The DNA here is from genome assembly GCF_027579695.1 of Neoarius graeffei. NCBI lineage: Eukaryota > Metazoa > Chordata > Actinopteri > Siluriformes > Ariidae > Neoarius > Neoarius graeffei. Next base: position 39,418,509 of record NC_083588.1, read on the forward strand.
TGCCCTTCCTGACGCAACCCTCTCCATTTATCCGGGCTTGGGACCGGCACCAAGAGTATGCTTATGCGCCCCCAGTGGCTGGATTGAATTAGCAAATATTAATTTGGTGAGCACAAATCCAGTTTCCACAACCTAATTTAAACTTTTGGTGAAAAAAGGTATAAGTATTTGAACAATGGCACAATGCCATTTTGCTGCTGTACATTACCACAACGGATTTGAAATGAAGCAATCAAGATGTGATTGAAGTGTACTTTTACCATTTAAATTCAAGGGGTTTAACAACAAAAAAAAGGCTTCTTTCCATTAGTACATGACAAATTAAGGAGATGAAAGGTCTGGAGCTGATTCCAACTGTTGAATGTGCGTTTTGCAGTTGTTCATGAGAACTCCTAAAGTGAGTCACATGAGGTGTTAGTGAGTGAAGGTGGCCATCGTTAGGCTGGGAAAAAGATAAAAAGGGGGGGGGGACCTAGCAGAGAGATAGCAGAAACTTTAAGAGTGGCCAAATGAACATTTTGATACTTTCTTAAAAAGAACGAATACACTGGTGAGCTCAACAACATAGACCTGAAAGACCACGGAAGACAACTAAATTGGATGATCATAGAAAGCTTTCCTTGGTGAAGGAAAAACCCATTCACAATCTAGCCAAGTCAAGAACACTCTTGAGACAGTAGGCCTATCACTGTCAAAGTTCAAGAGATGCCTTCATGAATGTAAATACAGAGGCTTTACCTCAAAATGCAAACCACTGGTAACACTCAAAGATCAGATTAGACTTTGCAAGTAAGTTTGCCCAGTTCTGGAACAAGGTTCTTTGGACAGATGAAACCAAGGTTAATTTGCACAAGAATGATGATAAGAGTATGGAGACGGAAAGGAAGGGCTCATGATCCAATGCATACCACATCTGTCAAACATGGTGGACATAGGCATGTACGGCTGCCAATGGAACTGGGTCACTGGTGTTTACTGAAGAGGAAACTGCTGATAGAAATAGCAGGATGAATTCTGAAGCGTATATAGAGCTATACTTTCTGCTCAGATTCAGTCAAATGCTGAAAAACTAATAGGACAGCCCTTCACAGTACGGATGGATAATGGCCCAAAACATAGCCTGAAAGCAACCCAAGAGCTTCTTAAGGCAAAGAAATGGAACATCTTTAAATGGTTGAGTTAGTCAAACCATTTGAGTATGCTTTTAACTTACTGAAGAAAACTGAAGGCAGAAAGAAATGTGAAAATGGAGGGACGTTAATTCCGAAACAATTAATGCAATATTTTTATTAAACCCCTTGAATTAAAGCTGAATATCTACACTTCAATCTCATCTTGATGGCTTTGTTTCAAATCCACTGTTGTGGTATACAGAGGCAAAATTATGAAAATTGTCACTGTCCAAAAACTTATTGACCTGACTGTATTTCACAGTACCTACAATGGCACTGCCTGCCTACCGAGTGTGCTTCTTCCCAATACACCAGAGCAAATTGTTTACTGCTGTTCTGCCTTGTTCACTTGGAGATTATCCCAGGGGTCTTGAGTGCTTGACTAGAACATAATGTAATATAACCGATTTGGTAGGTTGGATTAAGACTCTAATAGCAGTGTTGTGCTGGCTGAAGTTATCTGTTAATAAAAATATTTTACAGTTACATTTATTTAAATATTAAAAACGTATACAAATGTTCTCTGCTCCAGATTCTCTTGTGAAAAATAAAATAATATAATAATAATTTGGTGGATCACATTCAAATGATTGTAAGTCAGGGAGAGACCTAGCTTGTTCAGAAATGCAGTACTTATTCCAGTGACAATGATGCCAGAATTACTTGACTTGAAATTAGTTGCATATCTCATTTCTTCCAATTCTGTCAGGAAAGGATGTCACCAGTGTCTTGTTGTGACTGGTGTTAATTTTAGCTTACTCTTTTACTGATCAATAATGGTTGTGGTATCTATTCTGGTGTTTCACTTGCTTATACAAATAATACCACAATTTCCACCAGAAGCACAGAGTATAATAAAGGTTGCCATGTACTGTACCATTAATAGTTGTTTAGTTTAAGTTATTGCCTTTCTCTATTGTCATTCAACAGGGTACCACAGGGAACCCAAAAGGTGTCACTCTGTCCCACCACAACATTGTAAACAATGCGTATTTCGTTGGGCTACGCCTGGGCTACAGCTGGAGAGTGAGCTTTCCTAATGAATTACTTACAAGTTAACATACAACTACAGTTCACTGGATAGCCCAACAATACTGTTTTAAACCAAAATCAGAACAATCAAATACCAATGAATGTTGGAGTGGACCTCATATAATACTACTATGTCTCCCCAGACAGAAGTGCGAATTTGTGTTCCTGTGCCCTTGTATCACTGCTTTGGGTCTGTTTTGGGTGGAATGTGCATGGCAGTACATGGCATCACACTGGTCTTTCCTTCAGCTGCATATGATGGACAGGCAAATGTGGAGGCTATTCAGAAAGAGAAGTAAAGTTGAATTGACTGATACAGTATTTGATTACATTTTAGTGTGTAGTGGGATAAAATATAGCTAGCAGTTAATTCCACCTTGTTAGAGATTAATTGATTGCATGTAACTGCAAATTAATTGCATTTAGTATTTATTTTGGATCTCTTTTTTCCAGATGCACAGTTATCTATGGTACCCCAACAATGTATATTGACTTGCTGAATCAAGGAAACACTGAGAACAATAACTTGTCCTCACTTGAGACAGGTAAAAGTTTAGTTTGTAACTATATCATCAATACAACACTAGCAGGAATCTTGAACTGCCAGGGGTCATGGGTGGATCCTCGTGTCCCCCTGAAGTCATTCGGAGAGTGATACGTGACATGAAGATTAAGGAGATAACGGTAAGGGAAACGTTTGCCTACTATGTTGTTGAGTTTTGAACTACATACCCACAAACACATTGAAAGCCATGCTTGCATGATAAATCTGTTCTTGTCTCCAAATATCAGGTGGCTTATGGAACTACAGAAAACAGTCCGATCACATTTCTGGGGTTTCCTTTGGACAGGCTGGAGCTTAAGACTGATAGTGTTGGGTACATCATGGACCATACTGAGGTCTGGTGGCTCCAGTCACTGAAGTTCTTTTTATGCATTATTTTTTTAGTTTTCTGTGGCACCAGCAAAAAATGTTTAAAATACAGCAAACTGGTCAAAAGATTATTTAGTAATGTAGGCATATGGTTTTTCTATGGCATCATACTAAGTAACTTTTTTTTTCCTAGCATCTTTCTAAGAATGAATATAAAGTGGATATTTCATCAGTTAGTGCTAATAGACCCTTTTCACGTGACGTCACGACAAACGCGGCCGCCATTTTGGACATGTACTACCAGTAGTTTACCACAGCCAACATTGAGGAACGGCAGCAAAGAAAGTTTTTACTTTCAGCAAGACTTCCATCATGCCACTATATTGTTGTGCACCTGGATGTAGTAACCATCAACAAACAAGGCAAGGTTTATCATTTTATCGGATCCCGACGGAGAAGATGGATAGCGGCCATTAACAGATTGGCAGCCCTCGGCATACCAACGCTTGTGTAATGACCACTTTGTTGGAGGTAAGACGAATAAAATTAGCCAGAAAAGGCATTACATTGCTGTTAACATTCTGTGGCGGCAAGTGTGTAACCAAATAGGTTAAAATAACCCATTGTAACCTCTTTGTTCTTCTGTAGTAGCTATTGTTGACTAGCTAATGTCAACAACATAGTAGCTAGTATGTTACTGTAGCAATGTTTACGTTCAGTCATTTGGATGACTGTTAAAACCTTTCAGTCTCATGTTTTTCCTTTACTGTATTTACTAGTTTACTGTAATTATGATCCGGCAGCTATTTACACCGGATCCAGTGTAAATAGCTGCCGGAGCCAACGTCTGAGGTTCTGGAGCGCGCTCCGGAACCTCGGATGTTGGCTCCGGCAGCTATTTACCTGTACAGGGCTTAATTTGAGGGAGAGCAAGCCGGAGCGCGCTCCAGAACCTCGGACGTTGGCTCCGGCAGCTATTTACCTGTACAGGGCTTAATTTGAGGGAGAGCAAGCCGGAGCGCGCTCCGGAACCTCGGACGTTGGCTCCGGCAGCTATTTACACTGGATCCGGTGTAAATAGCTGCCGGATCATAATTACAGTATACTAGTAAATACAGTAAAGGGAAAAACTTGAGACTGAAAGGTTTTAACAGTCATCCAAATGACTGAACGTAAACATTGCTACAGTAACATACTAGCTACTATGTTGTTGACATTAGCTAGTGCTAACAGCTAGCTGCTAGTACACTGCTACAACACAGACACCGACCCTAATAATACAGTTCTTGGTCATTGCCTGGTAACAGCAAATTTATAACGGGCCATGTCTCAACAGACTAAGAAGTTATTTCAATGACATAACATTTTGTTTATCCTGAGGACCGAAAGTAAATGAAAATGTGAACAAACCTTAGCTGTAATAAGATGGCGACCACCAGCTCCAGGGACGACCCGCTGATGTAGGCATGTTACCCAGCCTGACACAAAATATTTGTAGGCATCCAAACTCTTATACGCTTTCAGATCAATACCTGTGTATGGCGATGGGTTTTTAACGACATGGGTATACAGATCATGTGGGCCGAAGTCAGGTAAAGACGAGGGCTTCGTGTACTTCCGTACGTCAGCGAGCAATCCTGGTGGAAGCAGGTAAACGTCGTTCTCTAAGCCTGCTAACCTCAATTTTTGCAAATACCTCTCCCTCCGCTCGCCCTGTAAATGCCCTACGTCGCTGGATAGTGAAGGTGTTTTCTGCATCTCGCTCCTTTTTCTTTTATGTTTTTCGTTTGTCGCCTTCCTCGCATTCAAACTGATTCGAGCTGAAGTCCACTACATGTCCAAAATGGTGGTCGCGTTTACGAAGGTCACGTGACTGAAAAGGGTCTATAGCACTGCTCCTCCACCATTCATCAGTCCGATGGGACAACCATAAAACCACAAAGGAGCAGATATTTGGGTGGTGGATCATTATCAGCAGAGCAATGATACACATGGTAATGGAATGATAGTGTGTGTGGCACTGGTGTGGCAGGCATAGCAGTGTTGCGGTATCAGTTCTGAGTTGGGAAACAGTTCACATCGAAAAACTTTCCATGAGCAGCATGTATGATCACTTCTGTGCCTGGGGAGTTAATTACACATGAGATTTTTGTTTAAGCTTGTAGCAGTAGCCAGTCAATAACATAGCCTAAAACACATCAACTCAATTTGGCAGCTTTCCAGCTCACTTGCTGCATTCTGATTGGCACATGCATGGCCACCCACACTTGTGCTCAATTCGCTGTTCAAGAAGAGAGAGATCACATTAGTGTACGGAAAAAACAGGGCTCAGGTGTGTGCTATTAGTCAGTCATTACACCTTAGCTCATCCCCTAAACACCTTCCAATTAAACCACACCCCCACCTGCTAAAGGAAAATTAGTACAAGTTGTACATGGAAAAAGGCACACTGTAGTCTCGAGGTGGACCACCAAGGTTAGTAGGTGTAATAAAGTAGTACGTAAGTGTTGACACAAATGACAAATCTGCTGAGAGACCACCATACCACTGTGGCTGCTGTACTGAAAAAAGGTCCATTGAATGGACAAAAGTATAGAGAGAGGCTGACCAGTTCCTCCAGTACAACTTATGATAGGTGCACACGAACCATCCAATAATTGTAAGTACAAAGTAGGTATCCCTAATAAACTGGTAATGAATGTACATAGCCATAATTTGGGACTTTATACCTTTACACACTCAAGCTCTATTCTTCAGGCTAAAGTTGTGGAGTCATCGTCCGGACAACTGCTTCCTCTGGGCCAATCTGGAGAGCTGCTCATTCGAGGTTACTGTGTCATGCAGGGCTACTGGGATGAGCCTGACAAAACACAGGACATCATCTCAGAGGATGGCTGGTACAAGACTGGGTGAGATTTTACTTGTACCAGTAGTGACATGAAGTAGATTAGGTAGTGAATGAGTACATGCATGAAAAATGATTAAAAAAAAAAAAATCTGTCCAGTGATATTGCTACACTCAGTCAATATGGCTACTGTCGTATCGAGGGACGCATAAAGGACATGATTAACCGTGGTGGGGAAAAGATCTTCCCTGCTGAGGTTGAACAGTTTCTTTACACACATCCAAAAGTGAAAGATGTTCAGGTGAGCCAGTTACTTCGCTATACCACAAGGAGGCAGCAATTCAGGAGTTACAGAAGACTAACTGGAACATTCTTTACCTTTATTTCTGTCATGAAACCTGTAGGTGGTCGGTGTGAAAGACAGTAGGCTGGGGGAGCAGGTTTGTGCATGCATCAAGATAGCAGAAGGTCAGCACTGCACCGTGGAGGAGATCAAGGCTTACTGCAAAGGCCAGGTAATAGGAATGATGACATTTTTTAACTTACGCGCGCACACACACACACCCCAAGTGATCGATCAATGTATTCCAGATCTCCTACTACAAAATCCCACATTATGTGATGTTCGTTGAGGGCTATGCACTTACTGCTTCAGGCAAAGTAAGATTTATGATTCAATGTTCCAGAAAAACAATCATATGCCAAAATGAGACAAGTGTATGCTAAGGACCTGACTAATAAATGTTTGTTTTCCAACTCAGATCCAGAAGAATAAACTGCGCGCAGAAATGGAGAACAGACTCGGACTGTGATGCTGTCTCAACAGTACGTCTGAAGAATACGGATCTGTAGAAGCTAGTTGCATATTTTAGCATGTTTGAGATTAGACTTTTTAAAATTAATTCAAATGGATGATCAATCACATTTATAGTGACATTTTAAACTTTATTGGACAACCGTTTTATAATTATATTTTGAATCACTATACAATATGTAAAATTCACTCTTCCTCTCAAAAACATGCCATAAGGAATTTGAAATAAATTAATGAGCCCTAGTTTTGATATGTACAAATTTCCTGGGCAAACTTTTAATGCTTACAATCATATATACACATGGGACAATGCAGAGTCAATAGTGTGCTCAATAACTTAACATACTGTGTAAAATTAAATGCTAAGGGGCACCACCAAAAAAAAAAAAAAAAAAGCTCCAACATTATGTCGTTTACAAAGTGCTGGTACAGGCAATCTGAACTGAAACAAACAACTGTCAGAAATACAGACTTGTGAATGAAATAAATTAACAGTGAAAGTCAAACCAACCAGCAATGTCAAGAAGCACAAGACAGAGATGAGGTTAATACAACCACTAACAATTCCTTAACCAATATACTTCAACTTCATATCATAACCAGTTTACATAGTGGTATAATGATACTGTTTTATCTCCAGAACATCTCCATTATAACCATTCTAAGCTAGGATGCTGGCTGGAGTAAATGTTAAACATGTACTACTGAGAATAGTGGCATTTTGTAACGTGCTGTGATTGGAATTAATAGCACAAGTTTCTGAATATCATTATGATACAAATCTAAAGCTAATATAGTGACGGTGAGGTTTTCTAGGTGAGTAGCGATCCAACCAGCCTGCTGAAGCAGCATACAGTGCAGAGACACACACGTGTGAATAATTCAAAAGGGCCACTATAGAGAGTAGAGGATTTTTCCATGCTGTTTTGAAAGGCTAAAACAGTACATTCCAGGACAATCCCCAACTGTTCTCAGTAGAAAACAACCCAATTAGACAACCTAAGTGTAACTCTGGATTCAGAGGACATGGAATTCAGTTGAAGAGGTATATATGTGGTATGCATTGCTGATATTTTCCATGGCTGTTTCTCAGATGCGTACGCACACAGCCACCTAACCGCAAATATATTTCTGACCCAAAACAAAAGCCAATTTAACTTAAAAAAAATTATATATATAAAATAAAATGTGCAACAATTTATAACAAGCCAAAAAAGAAGCAGGGGCCTGTTTGGGCACCTTTGTCATTTCGCTGGCTTCAAGTAAAAACAAAAACGAAACATGAGCGCACTGAAGAACTGGACTCAACCGACAGTCTTACATGTGCTTCAGTGTCCGACATGCATCTGCCAGACACATATGCACGCACGCGCGCGGACACACACACACACAGCATCACACTCATACACAAACACACAGAGTGGCAGGGCTTCCCAATGTCCTTTCCATTTTGCTTCCATGTTGTCCATGGATTTTCGTGGAGGCAGCAGCTGTGGTTCATTCACACGCTGAGTGGTAGCATGCCAGGAGGGGACACGTTTCGCTGTGAAGTCACTGCACTCAGAGCGACAGGACCCAGGCCATTCATAGTTCTGCATAATCAATATTACCATATAGTGTGATCAATATACAATTAACACAAACAAATGGGTTGGGTCTCATCATATCAAAAGCAGACACCTATATCAATCTGATTTGGGCCATTTTTTTTTTTTGATAACACACTCTGCCCTCCCGCAAAAAATAAAAAAAAAACCCCTGAAAGCAATGCAGCAATCTGAGCTGATAAAGGAAATGCTTCTACTCACGTTTTATCAAAGTACGTTGTGTGGAGAGAATGAGAGAACTTGGTGGCATTGCTATTTATCAGGTTCCCATTTTCTGTGTAGTTTTTCCTTGCTGCCTGGTCTTTGGCAAAATTCCTACAGGCAGCCAGCTTGGACTCCAGGGCCTGTAGATACAGGGAAATGGACACAGAGTTAACTTCTGCCCACTGTGAGGACACCTGTCCCCTACAGGATGGTCTGTGTGAGTAAGAGGCACAAGGTTTTATTTAAGGATTGTGCATGTTGCCACTTTGTAAAGAATTTCAGGAATTACCCCAACTTTCCGCAGCAGATCACCAACAATGTTGAGAGCAGAGATCCTTGCAGATGGGGTGAGTGGAGAGTTTCCACAACCAGTGGCCAACACTAAATCAAGAAATAAACACAAATAAGCAAACCAATGATTCGGAAATAAAGAAAATGAGTAAGATAGTTGAGAGCAGGAACTGGTTTGTGAAAGAGTAAAACCCAGAGTGCTGTTAAAGTAATAACATGAGAAGACAGAGCTGATGCTGTGTATACCTTTCTGATTCATGAAAGGATGGTCTATTGTTTTTCCTACTGGTGTAGCTGGAAGGGAAAGGGAGGCTTGAACAGCAGTGTCCATTTTGTCAATGTCCAGTGTCGGAGAGCTGGGCGCTGACATCCTGGTGGAATCTGACGCTCTTTCCCGCACAGCCAGCTCCTGCCTTAGGTCTGCGAAACAGACAAATCTCTCAGTATGGGTTCGATATGTGGCAAAGACAACAGTGTTGAACTGCATAGTCTGGAACAGCGCAATCTACCTCTGGCCTCGTCTTTTAGCCTCTGCACAGACACCAGCAGGGACTCCTTTTCATCCAGCTCACTCTCAAGGAAGGCATTTCTCTCTATGGCCTGATTCAAACGCTGCTCAAAGTCCTCCAGAGATGTGATTGTTGCCCTGGACAAATCAAATCAGGTATACAACATATACATTTAGATATGGTTTTGTTTAATTTTTTTTTTTTTAAAAACAGGGGGTGTCCCATAAACAGGGTTGTGTGTGTGTGTGTGTGTGTGTGTGTGTGTGTGTGTGCGCGTGTGTGTGTGTATATATGATATATCTCACACACACTTGATATCTGATGCACAATACTTGTTTGTACCTTTTGGCCCTCTCGAGGTCATCATTGGCCTGCTCAAGTTCCCTGACGTATTTGTGCAGCTGCTCCTTAATACAGCGTGTCTGGCCCAGGTCATCCTCCAGCATGGAGATCTGCTTATAGCTCTGTGCATACTGCTGCTCCAGTTTCTCCTGCACAGCACAAGCAAGCACACAAGAGAGACAGGATAAGAATGCAAAGTCATTCCTAGCATTCTTTTAATACGTCGACTACTTTAGGGTAGTCAATTTTCAACTCAAACAAATACAGCTACACCCTTTGGTACCTCCAAAGTCACAAGACTGGCATTTCTGCTCTGAGCAGATATTTTAACAACCGAGATATGAGGAAAACCTAGGCAAATTTTAATAAGATTTATTAGACTGGACATTGATGTGTAACTGCAATAAAGGGCCTGATCAAACTAAAACACACACACACACACACACACACACACACACACACACCTTTATATGTCATTTTTGTAAGTATTAATAAGGCTGCTTAAAGTCTGTCCTAAGTTTTCTGTTTTTCTCTTGCTCAAAGGACTACCTCGAATCGTTTAACAGCATGTACTTGGCAACCAGCCAGAATGGATATTTTCTGTCAACCTAAGCTCAGTATCTATTTCGCACATTTCCTTGGGTGGAATGTCAGATTGATTACCCTGGAAAAGCAAAAACGGTACAATAATGAGGGCAAAGTAAACTTGTACCTTCAGGTTATCCACCTCACTTTTCAGACGGTGATTTTCAGCCTGCAGGTCACGGATGCGGTGTTCTGCCTGGCCAAGCTGAGCCTCCAACTCTGCCTCCAACTCACGGCTGCCCTCCTGGAACTCCTGCAACTCCTCCTGGGCATCATTAAAACTGTGGAGATAAGCACACACTAATATCAAGCAGACAGGCTTAATACTCAGGAAGTATTAATATGGTCCAGGCCATCTGTGATGACATATTCAGCACTTTGTGCCTTTCATACGGTAGTCAAAATTGTGTCGTGATAATTTAGCACTTGGTAGCTGTCATGAGTTACAACTAATATATGATCAATTACAAATGGCTCTCAGTTAGAGCCAGCCTGAATTAAATAAAAGAAACTGAAAGAATGGAAGAAAGGAACACTGATTAATCAGGAATAACACAGTTCTATAGAAATCCAAACAAGGCAACAGGACTTGGTCAAGACTTATTTTTCTCTAAAAGAGTACACATCCTTGTGTTAAGTCAAGAAGAAGTACAGCTATGTAATAAAAAAATGACAGAGCCAGCAAAATGTGTCCACACTAAGACGAGACACATCCTGTTTCAGTAAGTCATAGGTGAGAGGTCAGAAAGGAGCCGAGTGTGTATAATGGAAGTAGGAACCCTGGCAAGAGACAGGAAACTAACTAAGCAGTCTGACTCCATAATTATGATAATGTTTGACACAAGAGGCTGTTTTTAGAAGGTGTCTATTGCCAAACAGCCAAGTCTGACAGGAAGGGTGTATGAATCAAAGGGTTATTTTCCTTTTACAAGCTTAAGCTCCTGCACACAAGTGGTCAAAGGCTTCAGTCTACACTGCCGTGGCAGTTCCACAAAATAAAAATCCTCAGCACAACACCCCCCCCAAAAAAAAAAAAAACACTTGCACATCAAGAGGAAATGGCTCAAAACCCTCACACTGTCTGGGTTTAACATTCACACAGTGTAGTCCAAATATATTTCACTCAAACAAAAGATGACCAAAAATCAGGGGGGTTGTTTGGGGGGCAAAAACCAACCAAACAAACAAAAAAACACTGGGTTTGGCAAGTTGTACTTCTGGTCATTTTCAGTGTTAACATGCAGGCTGAGTATCATTCAGATCTTGCATGTCAGTGGATTTTTCCATAGGTTGTGTAAGACATTCCTGCGGTTACAATACTTTCTATGCTTCCTCAAATCTTAGGTTAGGTGTTTAATTTTCAATGTCATGCCAGCATCAAGGGCTATATTCATAGCAGGAGCAAGGTTATAAAGTAAATCAATAAAAATGCATACATAGATAAACAAACTAAAACTAGAGACCTGTGCAGGTCTGAGCGCAGACTTTTACAGAGATGCCAACATTGACAAATGAAAAAGAGTAGCATCTCCAAGCGCAGCCGAGCGAAGCGAGGGTTCCTATTCGGCCAAGGGTCTGGGGGCTACCAGAAACCAAATTTCAAGGCAGCTCAGAGATGCAATCTAGGCCATTTTGAACTACTTTTTGAGGAAAATAAATGCAGGGTTTACTGTACAGTACAAGCTCAATTATCCAAACTCTCTGGGGGGGGGGGGGGGGGGGAGTGTGGCTAACTAAGAGGATGTTCAGATAAAAGGGGTTCCAATAACTGAGCTTGTACTGTAATAGGGTTTCAGTAGTTTCATCATGATCAACAACAAAAGCCAGAGTAAAAGACAAACGCTTTATGTATAGGTCTTTCAATAACAAAATTAATACTGTATTTACTTTCTGAACTGTACACCAGTCTAATACTGGACTTAACTTGGTCAATACTGAAAGATGCCCATCCATACAATATTTAATTCAAATGAACATGTTGAAGTTACTTATATAATTTGTTGCATGTAGCTGACTTTACTTTCTTCAGTGTACTTCTGTTGTATGACTGGTGGTGGCGGCACACTGAACCTTTGGCAATCATGAATTGCTTGTGTGTGACCAGGCTGCTCACAGTCTCGGTCTTCATGTTTGGCTTGAACTCAGTCTTATGTTTGGTTACAAGACTGAACACGCACTCACAGTCTGCACTGGAGTGGAATATACAGAGTACTGACAGCATTACCTTACACATCGCTCCTTCCCCCATGTCGCACGCTGAAATCACACCTACACAGTACAGTAGGCATGGTGATTGTCCAGCTTCGACTGTACAACACACAGCCACTCGGCTGCGTATTCAGCTAGAAACCGCTTTTCACATAGCCTCCTCTTTTTAGGCAGAGACTTCATCATTCACAATCCATGGTCTGTTTTCACTTCACACCTGACACTAATTTGTGAGAAAAATCGAGAGTTTCAGTTCTGGAACACGACTGACGAAGACAATTTGTTTCCAGGAAGAAGACTACACATCACTACTGCACATTTCTGAGCATTGCATTTAACACGCGCTGTGATCGGTCGACAGCATAGCCACTCACAGCGCAGCTAACAAAGGATATGGAAATTCATGGAATTATCCGAATCAGTGTAAACAATAACACGTGGAACAGTCCTAATGCCGAAAATATGTTGATTAGATCAATACATGGGCAAAAACCGGTTGAAAAACATATTATATTCAGGTCTACGCAGAGTACCGTAATTGTGTTTCAAATCCATAGCTGCATGTTGGCATCTCTGCTTTTACATCGATGCCAGGATTTGAACCGACGTTGCAAAATACTTTCCTTTCCTGGACAGCGCTCTAGACCGCTCAGCCACGGAAGATTACATCGTGAATTGAGGTTCTGTAACATGGTGTTTACATAGTCAGCACACAGTAGTGCCATATCACAACTGTGGAACTGCTACCTGAGGCTGGCACATCAATGACCATCTTACATTCTCAGGATTCCCCCCAGGTTCTGAAAAACATTCTCCACTTTTTTCTTGAAAAATAAAGTCAAATAAGTATTTTTCACTTTTTCTTAGTTTGCATATTTTCTCTGTTACCAACTTATCAAAGTGGACTTAATACAGGTTTACACCAACCAAACTGGCACAATTCAAATATTTGTACAGATACAGGCCTCTCCATTACATATAAAATTTGGGCTCCACTCCAGCCTCTAAGAAAGACTTGCTTTTGGACGCCCTGTGCACCACCAAGCTAAAATAAACCTCTTTAGTTTGATCTTACTGAAGGTTATTCATCTCATCTCATTATCTCTAGCCGCTTTATCCTTCTACAGGGTCGCAGGCAAGCTGGAGCCTATCCCAGCTGACTATGGGCGAAAGGCGGGGTACACCCTGGACAAGTCGCCAGGTCATCACAGGGCTGACACATAGACACAGACAACCATTCACACTCACATTCACACCTACGGTCAATTTAGAGTCACCAGTTAACCTAACCTGCATGTCTTTGGACTGTGGGGGAAACCGGAGCACCCGGAGGAAACCCACGCGGACACGGGGAGAACATGCAAACTCCGCACAGAAAGGCCCTCGCCGGCCACGGGGCTCGAACCCAGGACCTTCTCGCTGTGAGGCGACAGCGCTAACCACTACACCACCATGCCGCCCTACTGAAGGTTATTTTCACATGGAATTATTCAAAAGATATTGGTACTCCCTTTACCCTCTACTTCAACACAAAACTTGATTTACAATTCAGCAGAATCGAGAAGAATCTTGGACCAACCCAACAATGAAGGAATCTGATTTTTCTGTCGATTTATGAACCGAATACAGAATGACACCGCAGTTTTCATCATGCGCTAATTAGACCAGGGCCATTTCTATTCTAGCTATTGAACAGACCAGGGGCCAAGTCCAGTTTTCCTGAGGCTTGTATTTTTTAAGGGAGAATGGCATCGATAGGTTGAGGAGGTTAATATTACCTTGCAAAGTTAAATATGTCACCCACACTCATTCAAAGATGATGACATCTTTATTAGTGATTTTTGCACTGGTCTTTTTAAAATTTGTTGTTCACTTCAGTTTCTGTCTCATCAACACCCATAACGTCTCAGGAAACCGAAGCATGCGTCAATTGACTTAATATCACTAGTAAAATTAATTATCAGTTTAATAAAAACGTATCATTTCTCACTCATCTTTTTTGCTGACAATTACAGACACCTTTAGGACCACAAAGACGCAAATTCTAAGCTACATTATTATATTACAACATTCAAAATCCCAGATGACCGTCAAGTCAGTTGTTTTCTATTAATCCCTTACTTTTTTGAGGGTGAAAATAATCCAGGGGCTATAGCCCTGAAACATAGCTCTCTTCAGTTGCTTGCTGGCTGACAGCACCTTCACTTTTTTTTTTAAACCGACCCCTGTATTCCTGACAATGTCCGATGTGTTCAGGGACAGGAGGGGCTCCAAGTGTGCCTCCCCAGTGGCTGTTCTGGCACTTAAATCATCTTCAGTGCTTGAAGACCACTTTTAAAAAACAAACAAACAAACAAACAAACAAAAACCACCCTTCATCAGCTTAGACTGTGCCGTTGTTTGGTTCACGCAGAGATAATTACACCACCATGCCAGGCTGATTAAGATGCACTGTGATTGGCCAAAAGCTTGGTGCTCATTTGGTTACGACGCGTGGCCGATTTTTATTGGTCACAAGCACGTGCTCATTGTTTGCACTCTGGCTTCCTGCTGTCAGATTTCAGCAAACGGAGGGATTTGTGGAGGGATTTCTAGAAAAGATGACTTGTGATAAATGATGACAAATACATGTCACTGTAATGACTGCTAGTAATTTTCTCTTGGTCACTGATTATGTTCGTCAATGACGAGTGTGATGAGCACCAGCAGGAACCCTGCATTCTTAAACACGCTTGAAGCCGGTTAAACATACACATACAGACAGGCGCCTCTATAGGCTTCAGCCAAAGGCTGAGCCAACAAGCACACAAAAGACTAATAGCCACAACTTTTAAAAGAAAACCTCAGTCTTCTGTCAAGAACAGGATTGATTTCATGTAGCTTATTGTCAGCAAATCTTCGCCGTGATGCATCAATGAACATTCCAGCACATGTTCAGAAGTATAAACCTGAATAAAAACAGCAGTAGCTATGGTATAGCTATCCTAACACTCCTACCAGCAGACACAGGGTACTGTCTTCTGGTTCAATTTCTTAAAACTTGAATGACTAAAGAAAAATTAATGTGAATGTGTGTCAAATTCTTAATATTATTCAACATGCTAGGTTGTCAAATATCAAGCAGCAGGCCCTAAATGTTTAAAAAAAAATTAACAACATGCCTAATAACAAAGCACCAACGAACCTTGTGTTAAGCTCAGAATAGGGTCGTGGTTTTTCATGAACATTCTATTTCAGGATATTACCACCACCCATGGGAGCTAAGGAGGTTCTGACTGGAATAAGGCACAGGGTCCAAGCACAATTACAGACACATCCACAATGTTCTACAATTACATAACTCCACTTGTGTTAACATCAAGCACTGCAGGTGGTCATAAGGGCCGCTCTATCTAAAAGACCAAAGGGAGAAGAGAATCTACTAAAAGATACTGTACATCTGTACAGTTCAATATTTTACAGGAAGTCTTTTCTGGGGACAAAGGTTTTTTTAAGCAGAACACGCCTAGTTCCACTAGTTTAAGCAACTGATCTTGGTCTTCAAATGTCTCAGGTGTTTTTCCAGATGTGCTCCAGTGTAATTTAACCTCGACACAACAGTAGCACAAGATGTCACAGTGAACCAAAGCATAATCCTGGTTGGTGTGGTGCTCTGATGTCATGAGGCTGTCACTCACCATACTGTGTGCATTAACATTTGTGTAACTACAGTTTCATTACAGGGACTATTTCTCCTTCCCAACACTATTAACATGCCATTCAATGCTAAAAGCATATTAAAAAAAGCATTCAAAAAGGCACTCAGCAGTTTTTCAAAAGGTAAATGTTTCTAGGCCTTTGCCAAGGAGACGGAAATAGCATTTGAAAAATCTACCAAATTCTCAATTATACTGTACATGTTTTCTAAGGTGCTTCATCATACGTAAACTTACTTGACTTACTCAAATTAAAACCATACAAATATGCTGTAAACCTTAACGCACAGTTAACAACTTACCTTTTCTGGTATTTGAGTGACAAGTTTTTCCAGTATTCAATTTCCTCATCTTTTGATGTGAATTTTGGTATCATTTCTGTGTCCATGGTAGAAGCCTGTAAAATAAGAAAGAAAAATAAATAAATAAATGTAAATGCCATTTGTGACCAGTATCTAATTTAACTGCACCTCACCAGGGATCTGGCCATGATGAACTGGCTAATAGAGCAATCGCATTAAGAATCTAGCAGAGGAACAGAACGCAAGGCTGTCATTGCATTTAAACTCAAGACAGACAAGTTTAAAATCACTGGAAAAAAACCCTAAAGTCCTGTAAGAGGAGAAGAACAGAAGATCTTTACTTTAACTGCGACTGCTTAGCAATCAGTTCACCCATTACAATTAAAATAACTTGAGATAATTATGGATTAGTAGACCTATACATTTCAGTGAGACAACAAGGCACCCTTTACAGAGGTGAAATTCACCGAAGCCTGCAGTTAAAATTAACAGATATATAGATCAATGTTAAATCATAGACTTTAAAAAATAAATAAATAAATAAATAAATAAATAGTAAAACAGTCCTTGATGATGCAAAAGACCCAAGCTGTGTAAAGTGGCCTTTATTGGAAGCCTTCTTCACTTGGCATCACTACTTTACTGCAGTTCTGGTTCACATACAGTATGGGCTTATAAAGGTGAAAATTTACACACGTTCTACTACTACATCTGTGTTGTAGAACAGGATAAATCCTAACCTAGTGACACATCCTAATGATTTTACATTCCTGGCATTCAAGATTCCGATATATTTAATGCCCAGTAGATGAGAATATAGTACTGTCTATTGCTAAAAATAATTTATACTGTGACTATAAAAAGAGTGTGCTAAGAAACACTGCACAGCACAGCCTTTGCTTCCAAACACAACAAATCCAGAGACACTAAAGCAATGTAATTAGTTCACAATAGGACATGGTTCATCACACTTAATGACAAAATTTCAATACAGGAAAATACATTTAAGGTTAGCTTTTTGGCTAAGTGAAGTACTCCGCATAGTCAGACATGACTTTGATGCCAATCGAGACGACACTCATATGTTGTAATCATTCAAGGCAGACAAGTTGCTGAAACAGACTCAGGAGAGCAAGCATGCTGACTGAATAAAATGTTAAATGGAGCAAATGTAAAAGTAGAAAATGTAAGCTCGCTTGTAAAAGTCCAAACTCAGCACTTCCTGTTCATTTAATCGTTGTATCTATTTAATTCAACATTAGTGGCTCTAGGTGCTCCGAGATGGAACGACCCACCACACACCTTAAATTAAGGTTCAAAAGTTACATGATGCAATTTCTCTCAAATCTGACACCACAAAAACAGCACCGTCACTACAGGCCAACTCCACTATTAACAAGCTCTGCACCCAAAACCAAAGGTAAAACTGGCCAAACACAAGAAAGAAACGCAGGGTGTTGCCTGTCACTTCCCTTTCATTTCACGGCTGCACTTCTGAGTCAATGTCTAAGCAAGAGGAGGCTGAGGAAAGGGCAGATTCTTTGTCTATGACATTATTTCCTGGAAAACACAGAACACACACCATCCTGCAAGAAAAAGCCTGCTACTGGTATGTGTTATAAACCTTCATCACACTAGTTTAAACAAACTCAGACTCAGGACTCTGAGCTGCATCAAGGTTAAAAACTAAAACTTACAAACTGATTAAAAAGATTGTGTTGGGCACAAATTTACCAATTCTATAGGTAGCTTAGAACCTAAAGATCCTGGCTTTAGGATGCAGGTGTTGGGAAAATAAATGAAGTTTCAGGTTTCAGTGGACTAAAATAGCACTACTTCCTTGTGTTTTTGCAATACTATACTTAGTAATCTGAGCACTGAGGAGAAGCATCCTAAATTTGCAGTGAGATCTAATCAGTCAGTGATGCTGGGTGGAGCCTGTTTTTTTTTTTTTTTTTGGAGTATTATATTAGCTACCACAAACAAGATCAGGGCAGCACGGTGAATCAGGCCTCACAGCAAGAAGGTCCGAGTTCGAGCCCCGTGGCCGGCGAGGGCCTTTCTGTGCGGAGTTTGCATGTTCTCCCCGTGGGTTTCCTCCGGGTGCTCCGGTTTCCCCCATAGTCCAAAGACATGCAGGTTAGGTTAACTGGCGACTCTAAATTGACCGTAGGTGTGAATGTGAGTGTGAATGGTTGTCTGTGTCTATGTGTCAGCCCTGTGATGACCTGGCCACTTGTCCAGGGTGTACCCCACCTTTCGCCCATAGTCAGCTGGGATAGGCTCCAGCTTGCCTGCGACCCTGTAGAACAGGATAAAGCAGCTAGAGATAATGAGATGAGAAACAAGATCAAAGATAATTCAATAGGTTTTGCTAATGAGCATCACTGTCTGGATAAATACTGGGGGGGGGCGCAAAACAGATTACTCCATCAAGCATGAGCGCCCAAAAGTCTGGGTTAAGGACTTTTTTTTTTTGCTACAGATATCCACTAAACCTGGAAAAATAAATAGTGGGATACATCAGATGTCTTTGAGCAGAGAAATCTGTGAACTGTGGCAGTCTAAGAGATTATTACAAACACATTTAATACAACAAATTCAAAAGTTCAGAGGTGAGTTCTTCAGAAATACCGGCTATAAAAATACACAGTCATCTCTTCAAGTTAAGCTCAAATTAATAAAAACTTTTTTTTTTTAAAAAGTGGTCGATATGAATAAGACATTTACAAGGTTACATTCAAAATCAGTTTATTTACCCAACAGTCATATAAACTAGCTCGCGACAAGTTATGTTACATTACATAGGCGAATAACTAACACCCGTTACATGACATTTATCACCTAGACACCTATTTAATCCTTAACATTTTGTTTTTAAAATTACGAGTTCAACAAATTGTACATGAACATTAAAATAACCATTCTGACCATCTGAAAGGTCAAACAAACTCACGATATGAGCGAACGCAGTCTTCACTCCAGGCCCCGGCAACCGGCTAATCATTAAGCTAAACCGCTAACGTCTAACTACACAACTGGGCTGCTTTTCCACTTTAATAACAACCCTTTAAAAAACCTCATCTCAATATGACAAGTGACTATTTCTCAGTAATTTACCTGATAATCTACCTCAACATGCCCAGCCCGTGAAAACCGCTCCCAACACACCGGACGAATTTACAGCTCTGTCACTGAGGAAGCGCCAACGCGGCTCACAGGGTTTTTCTTTTTTTGGAGGAGGAGGAGGCAAGACGACTTCCGGTAAGATGACGCAATGACGCCAGTGATGACTAATCTGACGTTAACCGTTGCGTAGCCCAATCAAACGCGATTTTTTTTTCACAATTACATTTTTCAGTCAAGTCTTTTCCAAATCACACATTTAGCTGATTTATTCGTGTTTCTATCATACATACAAATACAAACTGAGAGAAACTGATTCTTTTACTATGAGAAATTATGAATGATACATAGCACACTGGCTGTTACCTATTTTTGTAAAATGTTTTCATAAAGGGTGGCACTGTGGTTAGCACTGTCGCCTCACAACAAGGTTCTGGTTTCGAACCTGCTAATAAACCAGAGCCTTGCTGTTTGGAGTTTGAATGCTCTCATGCCTGCCCGGGTTTCCTCAGGGTGCTCTGGTTTTCTCTGACAATCCAAAGACGTGGGTTAAGACAACTGGGTACTCTAAATTGCCCATAGATGTTTATGTGGGGCGGCATGGTGGTGTAGTGGTTAGCACTGTCGCCTCATAGCAAGAAGGTCCTAGCAGCTGACGAGGGGCCTTTCTGTGTGGAGTTTGCATGTCCACATGGGTTTCCTCCAGGTGCTCCGGTTTCAAGTCAAGTCAACTTTATTGTCAAATATGCTATACATGCTCGACATACAGCACAGATGAAATTTCAGTCCTCTCTGACCCACGGTGCAAACAGGCAATGCAATAAATAAAAATAAAAATAGAATAATTGAAAAAAAAAAAGAAACAAACAATATAACCAGTATAAAACACTCTAGATAGGAGCTAGACATAGACTAAACACTCAGACAAACAATATAAGCAGTATAAATAAACAGTATAAACACTAGATAAGAAGAACTAGACATAGACTAAACACTCAGACAATATAAACAGTGTAAACACTAGACAAGAACTCGACAAAGACTAAACACTCAAACAGACAATATAAACAGTATAAACACTCTAGATATGAACTAGACGTAGACTAAACACTCATATATATATATATATATATATATATATATATATACACACACACACACATAAATTGATTCAAATAAACAAACAGTCAAGGGCACTTGAGGTATAGCAGGTAAACATTGAAATAAGCAGTATAAACAAACTTGCAGCTGTTAAGATGAGGTAGTGCGGATGAGCGAGGTAAAGTGAGATGTGTGGTCCCTGAGTTCAGTGTGTTAATGAACGATGAGATGTATGTATGTGTGTGTGTGTGTGGGGGGGGCTGTGAGGATGACATGTCAGATGCTGAAGGGGGGGCAGGGGTGTGTGTGAGCAGAATCTGTGGCAGGGGGCAGAGGGGGGAGGAGGGGCAGAACAGGGAGGGAGTTGAGCCTCCTGACCACCTGGTGAAAGAAACTGTTCTTGAGCCTGCTGGTTTTGGCCCGGAGACTCCGCAGTCTAAAGACATGCGGTTAGGTTAATATGGGACGGCCTTGGGCTGAGGTGCCCTTGAGCGAGGCATCTAACTCCCAACTGCTCCCCGATCTGCCCACTGCTCTGGGTATGTGTGTGTGCTCATTGCTCACGTGTGTGCGCGCATGTGTGTGTTCACTGCTTCAGATGGGTTAAATGCAGAGAGGAAATTTCACAAGTGTGTGATGAATAAAGTTGTGCTTTCTTTCTTTTCCAGGTGCTCCGGTTTCCCCCACAGTCCAAAGGCATGCAGGTTAGGCTAATTGGTGACTCTAAATTGACCGTAGGTGTGAATGTGAGTGTGAACGATTGTCTGTGTCTATGTGTCAGGCCTGCGATGACCTGGTGACTTGTCCAGGGTGTACCCTGCCTCTCGCCCATAGTCAGCTGGGATAGGCACCAGCTTGCCTGCGACCCTGTAGGACAGGATAAGCGGCTACAGATAATGGATGGATGGGTGGATGTTTATGTGAGTGTGAATGGCTGTCTGTCTCTCTGTGTTAGACCCTATGATAGACTGTCGACCTGCTCAGGGTGTACGTCAGCTGGGCTTGGCTCCAGCACACCTGTGACCCTCGATGGATAAGCAGTATAGAAAATTAGTGAATGTCATAAACAAACAAGTGGCGGTCAGAATTTGGTGCCGACAACATGAATCCATAGACCCAACCTGGTTTTTGTCAACAGTTCAGACTGATATACATGGTGTAATAGTGAGGAGAATGTTTTCTTGGCACACTTTGGGCCTGTTCATACCAATCAATCATCATTTGAATGCCACAGATAATTTGAGTATTGTTTCTGACCATATGCATCCCTTCATGGCCACAATGTATCCATCTTTTAATGCCTACATCCAGCATGATAAAGCAAAAGTCATCTGACACTGTTTTCCTGAAAATGACAGTGAGTTCAGTGTTCTTCAGTGGCCTTTCCAGTCACTGGATCTGAATCCAATAGAACATCTTTGGGATGTGGGGGAATGGGAGATTCTGCAGCATTAAAGTGCACCTGAAAAATCTACAGGAATTGTGTGATTCAGTCTATGTAAATATGGACCATCACTCACTCCTTCCAGCTTGTCCCACTTATGTGTGTGGTATCACTGCCATGTGGACCCTATTGATCCACATGCCATATTAATTGGAGCATAGTTTTATGCCAGATGCTCTTCCTGCCACAACCTTCCCATTTCCGGGCTTGGGAAACAACCATTCACACCTGTGGACAATTTGGAGTAGACAGTTAACCTAACTGCATGTCTTTGGACTGTGGGGGAAACCCACACAGGGAGAGGGAGAACATGCAAACTCCACACAGAAAGGCTCCCACCAGCCATTGGACTTGAACCCAGAACCTTCTTACTGTGAGGCAACAGGGCTAACCACTACACCACCCAATCATGTAAACATGGACCATAATCTTAAAGAAAAAAAGTTTCCAACATCTTGTGGACTCTATGCTATGAAGAACTGAGGCTGTCCTGAGAGCATAGGACCTACCCAATATTAGTATAGTGTTTATTATTAAATAGGCTATTGCTGATATGTCAGTGCAAACTCTTTTCATTTTTGACCCATCCATCCACTATCTGTAGCCGCTTATCCTGTCCTACAGGGTTGCAGGCAAGTTGGAGCCTATCCCAGCTGACTACAGGCGAGAGGCGGGGTACACCCTGGACAAGTTGCCAGGTCATCACAGGGCTGACACCTAGACACAGACAACCATTCACACCTATGGTCAATTTAGAGCCACCAATTAGCCTAACCTGCATGCCTTTGGACTGTGGGGGAAATTGGAGCACCCGGAGGAAACCCACGCAGACACAGGGAGAACATGCAAACTCCACACAGAAAGGCCCTCATCGGCTGCTGGGCTCGAACCCAGGACCTTCTTGCTGCGAGGTGACCGTGCTAACCACTACACCACCATGCCGCCCATTTTTGGCCCTGCTTGTGTTAATTTAAAAGAGGAGGTCTGTACAATCCCAAAGCACAGACATAAAAGTTTATAATCTTTTGTTTACCTGTTATTTAAGTGACTGATTGCACAGAAAATCTAACGACTGTGCAGTAATTTAGTGTAGCCTCTCATGACATCGACTATTATGTAGCACAGCTATATTACCTTATCTGATGCAATATATAACCCTAACACTTAAATTACATCTCAAGACCTGTTGCAACAAGGGTATGGTTTAGAATCAACTATATTCTGTCAAAGGGGTGGTGTAGTGGTTAGCACTGTCGCCTCACAGCAAGGTGGTCCTCGGTTCAAGCCCAATGGCAAGGGCCTTTCTGTGTGGAGTTTGCATGTTCTCCTTGTGTCGGTGTGAGTTTCCTTTGGATGCTCTGGTTTCACCTACAGTCCAAAAACATGCAGGGGCATAGCTAGGATTTTTCAAGGGGGGGGGGTCACACACTGACTGGCAGTTGAAAGAAGGAGGGAAGTTTCGCTTGTTTTGACAAGGCGAATTATTAACACAAGAGGAAATACTTGTAATTCGCAGCTACACTGGCAGCTTGACCACTTTGTGTAAGATTTAATTTACTAAACTGAAAGGTGAAATGTTGTTCAAAATTGCCGTTAAAATAAAGATGGTGAAAATGAGTACAGTACCACTCAAAAATGGTCTTAAAACTATGGATGGTGTAGAAAGGAGGACGTCCTGTATCTTTGAACATGAAACGTTTCCATAACACGTCCGTGTGAGATAGCTGCAGCAGCCTTTTGCAGGTACTTGACAAGCTATGGAACACTGCCGAGAGCAGTAGGTGCTTCATAATCTTCAAGATTATTTCATCTGGCAAATCAAGAACATCTACATCGACCAAAAAGCTTACTGACTGTACTAATATTTTGGGCTAATTCTATCAAACCAAACAACAGCGACCATAGCATAAGCAAACCAAGCTCATTCACTGGCAACTGCCGCTTGGGTCGGTGTTTCTTGGTCTGCTAAAGGCAATGATGCATCTTGTTTTGAGTCTGTTTTATAATAAAAAAAAAATTTGACTTAGTACTAGAATAGAACTATGAAAAATATGTAACAAAAAATAATTACAATTGCTAGTTTTAGGTAGCTAAGAAACCGGCTCTTCCATTATTACTGTTTCTTCCACGTTTTCTTGATATTGTGTTCTAGAAACGGCACACTAAAACTTAGCTTCGAAGCAACAAAATGCAACTTTGATGGAAAAAAATGGGAAAAAAAGAGAGTCTCTTCACTTTGAAAGAAGGAGGAAAATTTCGCTTGTTTTGACATCGTGAATTATTAACACGAGGCAATACTTGTAATTTGCAACTAAAAAGACTGCAGCTACACTGGCAGCTTGACCATGTTTTCTAGTGCGATCGTGTTGCGCTTGCACAGAACTGGGTTTTCACGCCCAAACCACAGGAAGTCCATACAAGGTTATAGAAACCCTAATGGGGCTGAGATGACAATCTCATCTCATCTCATCTCATCTCATCTCATCTCATCTCATCTCATTATCTGTAGCCGCTTTATCCTGTTCTACAGGGTCACAGGCAAGCTGGAGCCTATCCCAGCTGACTACGGGCGAAAGGCGGGGTACACCCTGGACAAGTCGCCAGGTCATCACAGGACTGACACATAGACACAGACAACCATTCACGCTCACATTCACACCTACGGTCAATTTAGAGTCACCAGTTAACCTAACCTGCATGTCTTTGGACTGTGGGGGAAACCGGAGCACCCAGAGGAAACCCATGCGGACACAGGGAGAACATGCAAACTCCGCACAGAAAGGCCCTCGTCGGCCACGGGGCTCGAACTCGGACCTTCTTGCTGTGAGGCGACAGAGCTAACCACTACACCACCGTGCCGCTGAGATGACAATCTAGTTTTTAAAAAATGCTAGAAAAATTACAGTGGGCGCTTTTCTAATATTCTTATGCGGCTATTGAAAAAATGTATGGCCAGAAAAAAAGGGGAGGGGGGTCACGGGCACCCCAGGACCCCCCCACCAGCTACGCCCCTGGTTAGGCTAATCGGTGGGTCTAAATTGACCGTACGTGTGAGTGGTTGTTTGTCTCTGTGTGTCAGTCCTGCGATGACCTGGCGACTTGTCCAGGGTGTACCCCACCTCTCGCCCATAGTCAGCTGGGATAGGCTCCAGCTTGCCTGTGACCCTGCACAGGATAAGTGGCTACAGATGACGGATGGATATCCTGTCAAATTAACCATGCATGACTCCTATCCACCCTTTGATTTCAACTGGTTGCTCTTCTTTCAGACTCAACGGAGAAAGTGCAGCTCAGGTCTCCTGCGCCATCGTGCGTTTTAGCACGTAATAGCTGATAACTGCGAAAAGAAAAAGAAAGAGACTCCAGTCCCTCTCAGAAAACTCCAAACAAACATTCAAGACAGTTCAGTGAAATTCTACCTCTGTTTACCGAAACTGACCTTTGGAACTGGATCCTGGAGTACAGGCGCATCTTTTTGTATTATTTTAACTAGCCTACTACATACTTCTAGCAAAACAGCTGCAAAAAGTTCAGTGTGCTTCAAACGATGCCTAAAATCTGTGAAACTTAACACCACTTTGCAATTCGTGGTCAGACTGGATAACACACACACACACTGCTCTTTTTGAAATATGGAATTTAATTGTTGCTAAAATAAGTATTAAATATAATTTTTTTCCTGTGTATGATTTTTACTGTAGGTTGTTGCATTACGCTATTTCTTATTTAATTTTTATTAGCTTACTTGTTTGCAGAGGTGTTTCACCTCTAGAGGATGGATTTCAGGTTTGACCCCAAATACTGATTCGTGGGCAGTTACACGCGTCATAATATAACATCTGTCTACAGTAATTGCGTCAAACGCTTCCCTTACTTTGTTTAATCACATGATACTCGCTGCTATGGTGAGAAATACGATTAACCAATGGGAATACACGTTCTCAGTAAACTTAAGCTCACAACAGTGATGCTATTGAAAATCCTATGAATACGTTGATTTCTTTGGAAATTTGTAATCAAGGGCTAAGGGACCGTCTACAAATTACGTTAGGTTTCGTTTTACGTTGAGTGTCCTCTAAGGTATATTCATCTATCCATCCATCCATCCATCCATCCATTATCTGTAGCCGCTTATCCTATTCTACAGGGTCGCAGGCAAGCTGGAGCCTATCCCAGCTGACTATGGGCGAGAGGCGGGGTACACCCTGGACAAGTCGCCAGGTTATCGCAGGGCTGACACAGAGACAAACAACCATTCATACTCACATTCACACCTACAGTCAATTTAGAGCCACCAATTAGCCTAACCTGCATGTCTTTGGACTGTGGGGGAAACCGGAGCACCCAGAGGAAACCCACACAGACACGGGGAGAACATGCAAACTCCACACAGAAAGGCCCTTGCCGGCTGCTGGGCTCAAACCCAGGACCTTCTTGCTGTAATGTGACAGTGCTAACCACTACACCACCGTGCCGCCGGTATATTCATTATAATTAATAATAAAGTATTTAGTTCATACTGTCTGCAATGAAATTCCCATACACAGAATTTTCCATCCAAACTGTCCCAGCTTTTTCTGATTTGGGGATGTAAATCCTGCTGTTACTCTGACATCCGTACAAAATGCAGAAGCATGTCACTTACTGCACTGATAATTGTACAGATAACATGATGATTTTATTTAGCATATTTTATTTTCAGGGTGGCACGGTGGTGTAGTGGTTAACACTGTCGCCTCACAACAAGAAGGTTCTGAGTTCGAGCCTAGGGGTCAACAGGGGTCTTTCTGTGTGGAGTTTGCATGTTCTCCCCGTGTCTGTGTGTGTTTCCTCCGGGTGCTCCAGTTTCCCCCACAGTCCAAAGACATGCAGGTTAGGCTAACTGGTGGCTCTAAATTGACCGTAGGTGTGAATGGTTGTTTGTCTCTATGTGTCAGCCCTGCAATGACCTGGCAACTTGTCCAGGGTGTACCCCGCCTCTCGCCCATAGTCAGCTGGGATAGGCTCCAGCTTGCCTGCAACCCTGCACAGGATAAGCAGTTAGAGATAATGGATGGATATTCTATTCTCTCATCCCTCACTCAAATTAATTATTGCTTGATTGTACAGACCTTTGGGCTACCACACATATGACAAGTGATCTAGTCATTTGCGGGGCAGCCATGGCCTGAGAAACAGCCTTGGGCCCAAAGGATCCTCCCTCTGTATCATGGCTGAAGTGCCCTTGAGCAAGGCACCAAACCCCCAACTGCTCCCCGGATGCTGTAGCATAGCCGCCACTGCTCTGGGTATGTGTGTGCGCTCATTGCTCACTTGTATGTGCATGTTTGTGTTCACTGCTTCAGATGGGTTAAATGCAGAGGAGGAATTTCGCTGTGCTTGAGTGTACATGTGACAAATACAGGTTTCTTCATCTATAAATAAAGTTTTGCTTATTATTAAAGTTTTTAACAGCAGACCTGGTTCAAAGATGTGCTAATTCTGAGAACACAGCTGAAAGCCTGTCTCCGCTACCATAATAATGAAGGTTTCTCATAATAGTGAGATATCTTTCTCATAATTATGACTTTCTATCTCATCATGATATCATCATCATCTTTTGGCTGCTCCCAATTAGGGGTCACCACAGCAGATCTTACGTCTCCATTGCTCCCTGTCTTCCGCATCCTTCTCTACCACACATGCCACTTTCATGTCCTCTCTTGCCACATCCATGTATCTCCTCTTTGGCCTTCCTTGTTTTTGTGTGCCTGGCAGCTCCATCCTCAACATTATCCTTCCAACATGCTCTGCATCTCTTCTCAGGATGTGCCCATATCATCTCAGTCTCATCTCACTTATCTCAGTCTCATTTCTCTTAGCTTATCTCTTAGATGTGCCCATACCATCTCAGTCTCATCTCTCTTAGCTTCTATCTCAATCTTGATTTACAATCTGATAATAATGACAAGTTTTCATAATAATGATTTACTCAGGGCGGCACGGTGGTGTAGTGGTTAGCGCTGTCGCCTCACAGCAAGAAGGTCCAGGTTCGAGCCCCGTGGCCGGCGAGGGCCTTTCTGTGTGGAGTTTGCATGTTGTCCACGTGGGTTTCCTCCGGGTGCTCCGGTTTCCCCCAAAGACATGCAGGTTAGGTTAATTGGTGACTCTAAATTGACCGTAGGTGTGAGTGTGAATGGGTGTCTGTGTGTCAGCCCTGTGATGACCTGGCGACTTGTCCAGGGTGTACCCCGCCTTTTGCCCGTAGTCAGCTGGGATAGGCTCCAGCTTGCCTGCGACCCTGTAGAAGGATAAAGCGGCTAGAGATAATGAGATGAGATGAATTATCCATCCATCATCTGTAGCCACTTATCCTGTCCTACAGGGTCGCAGGGAAGTTGGAGCCTATCCCAGCTGACTATGGGCGAGATGTGGGGTACACCCTGGACAAGTCTCCAGGTCATCGCAGGGCTGACACATAGACAAACAACCATTCACACTCACATTCATGCCTACGGTCAATTTAGAGCCACCAATTAGCCTAACCTGCATGTCTTTGGACTGTAGAGGAAACCCATGCAGACATGGGG
Source organism: Neoarius graeffei (assembly GCF_027579695.1). Classification (NCBI taxonomy): domain Eukaryota; kingdom Metazoa; phylum Chordata; class Actinopteri; order Siluriformes; family Ariidae; genus Neoarius; species Neoarius graeffei. Next base: position 39,447,230 of record NC_083588.1, read on the forward strand.
AGAGCATGCAAAATCCACACAGAAAGGCCCTAGGCACCGCAGGGCTCGAACCCAGGACCTTCTTGCTGTGAGGCAACAGTGCTAACCACTACACCACCGTGCTGCCCAAATATTATTATTATTGTCATCCTGTACATCTTTGGACTGTAGAGGAAACCCATGCGGACACAGGGAGAACATGCAAACTCTGCACAGAAAGGCCCTCGCCGGCCACAGGGCTCGAACCCGGACCTTCTTGCTGTGAGGCGACAGTGCTAACCACTACACCACTGTCATCTCATCTCGTTTTATCCTGTTCTACAGGGTCGCAGGCAAGCTGGACCCTATCCCAGCTGACTACGGGCGAAAGGCGGAGTACACCCTGGACAAGTCATCAGGTCATCACAGGGCTGACACATAGACACCGACAACCATTCACACTCACGGTCAAGTTAACCTAACCTGCATGTCTTTGGACTGTGGGGGAAACCAGAGCACCCGGAGGAAACCCACACGGACATGGGGAGAACATGCAAACTCCGCACAGAAAGGCCCTCGAACCCGACTCGAACCCGGACCTTCTTGCTGTGAGGCGACAGCGCTAACCACTACACCACCGTGCCGCCCCGACTTCATTCATTCATTCATTCACTCTTTTTTTTTCTCTCTTCTTCTTCCTTCTTTCCTTCCTCCTCCTCCCTCCCTCCCTCCCTCATGCCAGTAGTGGGCTTCCATACCCAGCTGAGGTCAAACCCGTCTAGAAAACTTTTCATTAGCCACGCAAAACTGACATCGATACTGGCAGATTATCTTTCTCGTTGTGCAGCCCTTCCAGTTCGACAGCATTTTAGTGTCCACATGTAAGTGAGTCATGAATGACGCATTTAGGCAACATCTGCCGAAAATCGTCGCTGGTCCATTTCGTCAACTTCAAGTTAACTTGTGTAGACGTGTAGAGAAAATGCAGAACTGACTGTGAACATTTCGGAAAGCCGAGTGTGCTGAGTGAGGATGGATGAGGAAGCGCACGCCTCGGAGTGTCCAGTCTGTTATGAGAGTTTTTCCGACGCAGCCCGGACGCTGAGTTGCGGACATGCGTTTTGCCATGACTGCCTGGTCGGGACCTTTGTGAGCTCAAACAGAGATGGAGTTATCACCAGAGACACCATCGTCTGTCCGGTGTGCAGACACGTCACTTTCGTTACCAAACTGCGGGGACTCGATGGAGAGAAGGAGAAACTCGCGAAGATATTAGAGGTGCCGCTCGGACCCTCAGCTGCTCCGAGGATCATCAACAGCAGGCGGTCCCGGCGCCTGGGACCCTGCTTGAGATGGATTTCATCCAGAATGAGCCGCCAAAGGCTGGCGTCTCCTAAAGACTCCTCACAGGTGTTCATCATAAGCGACCTGGGACGCCCTTTGGCTGAGGAAGACATTATTGATGTTGGGACAAGTACGGTGATTCGTGTGAACAGCACTGATCAGTGCTGTGCACTGTGCACAACATCACACTGCCTGCTCTTTCTTTTACTCATTTTCACTTTCCTGGCTTTGATAGCCGCAATACTGCCTTGGATTTTTCTGGCCTAAGGATTATTGCCTTTTGGAGACCTTTCTTTTGTGCTGGAACACACTACAAGAGTTTATCTCATTATCTCTAGCCGCTTTATCCTGTTCTACAGGGTCGCAGGCAAGCTGGAGCCTATCCCAGCTGACTACGGGCGAAAGGCGGGGTACACCCTGGACAAGTCGCCAGGTCATCACAGGGCTGACACATAGACGCAGACAACCATTCACACCTACGGTCAATTTAGAGCCACCAGTTAACCTAACCTGCATGTCTTTGGACTGTGGGGGAAACCGGAGCACCCGGAGGAAACCCACGCGGACACGGGGAGAACACGCAAACTCCGCACAGAAAGGCCCTCGCCGGCCACGGGGCTCGAACCCGGATCTTCTTGCTGTGAGGCGACAGCACTAACCACTACACCACCGTGCTGCCCTACAAGAGTTTATGAATTAGTTTATCAATTATTGACATTGGATATTTTCTGACACTCTGCAGATGTCAGAACAGATGTGAAGCTTTCACTACATTTCATTTCACCGGCTTATTTTGTAATTATTTTTGCAAACACAGGACACAATGGGCTGCTTTGTCGACAAAGAACTGTTCATCTTAAGCTGATGTGTGTCGAGTTCTGCCTTGTGTGCCACTTCTACTAAATTATTAATATGAAAAAGTATCAAGGTGAGCAAAAGAAGACCAGCCTGGCAAGCAGGTTGTTACTTTGTAAGAGGAGATGTTTATTGGATAAAGTTTCATCTTTTTCAAATGTCAGGGTTCTGAGAAGGTGTAGATGTGACTTAATACTGCTTGCATGCCTTCCTTTAGACACACCCTTGTTCTTCAAGCACTTCTTGTCACACAGGTTAGAAAAGTAGATTTATTTTCCGTCGTGACTTGCCATGGACTTTTTCTATGGTATATTGCTTAGTTGAGATTTAGTTTGCTCTCAGGAATATTTACAAATGCCCTTCATAAGCAACATATTTAACATCATGTATGTATATTTTAATAATAATTAAAAAAAACAGACCAGAAATATTAAAAATGTAGAGTTTAATATAGATATCTATATCTGACATTCTGATCAGGATTGCGGTAGGCTTCACAGTACACACTGTGCTGTTCCACTGATATGCTAAGCTGAGGGGGAGGGAGGGGAGTGACATACAGGCAAGTTTGTACAGAAGTTATGAATGCAGGGGAGAGGCTGTACATCAATGGACACTGTGCACTTATACATAAATCCATGACACTTCTTTAACCAGCTGTTCACACACTTGCTATTTTCACCCTCTCCCCAGTTTACTGATAACATTTAAGAGTCTTAAAATCAATCAAAGAAACATGAATCATAAATTATCTGAAGAGACTAAGTGCATGCACTGCATCGCCACATCCACTTTCTGCAATGTCAACTGGCAGCTTTCGGAGGTACAGACATATGATGATTATACATGTTAAACATGCCTGGCTCTTGTCTCTTGTGTCATTTCATTAATTGAAGCGCAATATAACTGAACTAAAGACCTGTGAAACATGAATGTGGTCAACCTAACCTTGCACAGCAGCACCTGAATTCACAAATAAGCTATTTTCTTTAATAAAGAAGGAACTTAAATAAATCAAATCATATTTTGTGGCTTGATTGTGTAAAAATATCTGTATAACCTGTGGCCCTTTGTGGATTCCATCCTAACAGTTATAGCAGCTGCATGAAAAAAAAAAAAGATCAGAGAAAAATGATATGGCCTCAGGAACGGATTGCTATGGACTGTATGATTTCAACATACAGACGAGTGCATTCACATCAAAATCCCCTCCCTCAATCCTCTAACATTTACACAAGCTTTCAAAGTGACTGACAAAAGCGGCAGATTAAACTCAAAGAGTCACCTAAATAAAATAATAAACCATGCGTCTATTGCGGCTGCTATAAGGTATTGGCAAAAGCCTTTACCTTGTTGCAGGTCATTGGAAAAGTTCAATTACATTCAATCAATACTCAGGTTATTTCTAATGCACACTTGCCTCTTCATAAAACACTGAAGAAACCATCACAAAAAAGTAAAACCCCTCAAATATACACAAAACTCGCCACTGGCTTCAAGACATAAATATCTATTTGTGAGGGCACTTGCAATTATCATTGTATAATCACTACAGCTATTAAAAGAGTACTCAGTCACCAATAACCATCATACTAGAAGTAATTGAGAATGCACACTGAGGCATACCATATATTTCAGCAAAGAAGTCCTCTTGTCCCTGAAGTACATTAATGCTTAGTAAAAGAAAACAACAATGAAAGCCATGACATTTGGGATTGCTTCAGAGTCAAGCTCTTGGTAAGATTAAAAAGCATGGCTCTTATGGCCACTTCTCTGTGAGGTTAAGAATAGAATGTAGTGTAATTGCACTTTCTCTGGCCCTATTTGTTTTCCACCTGCTTTCAAACAATTCAGACATGACAAACTACAGCATCTGTTGGTTTGGGAGTCTATTGTAAAAACAGATGGCACTTCTAACCCACTGTCCAGCCTTCTTCTGGCTATAGCTTCAGACTGGAGTATTTCAAGGAGAAGGCAGCAAGACTATGGTGAATCATGGTAAATCAGAGCCTGCCTGTTTTGATTATTTCAGATCAGTCTGAAAATGAGCCCTGTTGTGTAAAAGATACCTTTAAAAGGGAAGTCCATATAAGAAAACAAAGGCCCCGTAAGGTGGCAGTAGCCATCCAGATGGAGGAGAAGAAAGGCAAGAGAACAGCTTTGGTGACCAACAAAATAACCGAATATATGGCTACAAATGACATGCTTTTCCTTGCACTCAGGTATTTCTATATATTGTTTTCTGTTCTGATGTGCCTTAGGATGACCCAAGTACCAGAGAAGGCTGTAGGTTTACTTGCCACTTATTAAAAGTAGACAATCTGGCAAGTTCTTGTTGCTTATAGTTCAGTAAATTTTCTTACGTGTAATGCTGGTCACCATTACTTATGTCCATATGGAACCGCACTGTATCCAAATGCAAGGTCAATAAATGCAAGATTCCAAATCATCACCAATTTGTCGAAGAACTGTTAGGTAATTTCTGCAGTTCAGATTTTAGGGCTAGACTCCACTTAAGCCTTTGATATATCTGCACTGTTTTTTCTTTTACAGTTAGTGTTCATGGCTTACGAAAGTGCAAGAGCTCACTTACTCTGTGTGAATCTGGTGACAAGTATTCAGGGACAAAATAATACTCCATTTCCATAGAACATTATCTCTATACAAGATAAATATGGCATGTAACACATATGAATATAGAATTCATATTTGCCTTTACATTTTGTCCTCTCATAAACACATATCTACAGATCAATATGTACAGTCTTTGTATTTACACAGAAGAGGAACCTGTCATTACCCTTGTCCTGATAACGAAGTCAGAATGGGAGGCACAAAATACGTCTTAATGGTTTCACCTCTCTTTTACAGCAGAACCAATCTGTTTTACAGCTGGCATTGGAAGTGTGAAGAGTACATACGTACCACTGACATGTCCTATCAAGTATTAGGACAGTGAGGCAAAACATTTACTATGATTTCTTGTTTCACAGATTATTAGTGTATTACAAACATCTCAGAATATTTTCATAATGTGCTTGATTTGATCTGTGCACGTTTAGACACTTAATTAGAAATATTGTCATGATACTGTCTATGCCAAAGCGGTGGTGTGTATATAGGCATGTGTTTGTCTGAGACACTGATACGTATATAGAGAGAAAGAGAGAGAGAGAGAGAGAGAGAGAAAGAGAGGACAAGAGCAAGAAAGCCAAGGCCTCAACATTGTAAAACTGGACTTAAATAAAGTTGCATGCTTTGTGTCTTCAATTCATTTACAAGAAATGAAACCTGCCTACCAACTCAGACACTAGAGAATATGAGCAAATACTACCCTTTGACATTTTGATCTCATGCTTCCAGCACATAGAAATATATGTTCCTTTGGAGTCAGCAAAATCCCCTCTGTGTCCACTGTATTGCAAATTATCTGCAGGCTCCAATAAGGCAGAAAAAATAGAGTCAAACAGAGAAAAACCTAAATGTGTAATGTGGTATGTTCTTCACAACACAATAAATTCTGTAACATTCTTATAGTCTTCCATTGCTTGTCCTTGCTATGGCACAGCTTGTGAAGATGTAATCACATACCGTATCTACTTATCAGTGAGGAGGTGATATTCTGATTAGTCACTGATACATGTAAAGGTTAGAGCAGGCGTATGCATTTGTGTTGGGTTGGGGGTCCAGCTCCAGTGGTGAGGGTGGGGTAGGTGAGGTTGATGGAGGCCTGGTTGCTCATAGGACCTCAGCTGAAGGTGGGGGAGCTCGGCAGGGCTAGGCGGCCACTGGCTGGGCTCTGGGGTTATAGCGTGGTGCTCTGTGACTCCTCCTCAATCATGCGTTCCCCCTCTGGAGAGTCAGCCATGGCCAGGGAGCTCCGGCACGGCACCCCCACCCTGAACTCGTCGAGCAGGCTGTCCAGATTGACATTGATGGAGGGGATTTCCAAACTGAAGAGATCTGCTGATGGGTGGCAAGGAATGGCAGCGAGGGTGAGACATGTGATGAAGACAAGCAGGACAAACACGATTATGGTCAGGTGGAGGAGAAATATGATGGTGAGGATGATGAAGAAAGACAAAGGAGAGAAGAAGGGAAAGCAAATTAAGTTCTTGGTCCAACATTTGAGGAAAAGCCAGTGCAGGTTGGTTTATGTGATTCGTTGGAAGAAGGAGGTTGGAAAGAGGGGTTGTTCCCTAACATTCTACACAGGGATTCTGTCATAATAATTACTGACAAAAGGACTCTTTTCATTTTGAGAGAATGCTGTAGGGTTGTCCTCTCCTTCTCAAAATGTGGATTTAACTATCATTTAAAGGTTATTAATAAATCATTGAGTATTCAATTGACATGTTTCAGTATCATCACAGTTGACATTCAATGGATAGCCACCACAATAACCATAATGCTTTGACAGAGACGATGGGATGGGTATAAAGCGAGGGAACTGTGCAAATCTGCGGTTCTCTGAGGAACTACCGTATGGCCTGGGTTCTGATTGTGATGACCTCCCCTGTGTAAGAATGAGATGGACATGGACAGCAAGTGGAGCGGCGGTATTTCAGAGTCACCCCACAGCTGGCCCGGCTCAGAGAGGGTGGAGTTTACCTGGGCCCACCCATGTGGTGAAAAGCTGCCAAATGACTCTTAGGGGAGTGGTTTGGTGAACTTGGGGTGGATCAAGAGCAGGGTCATTAGGATGGAGTTCAGTGACGACGTTGGTGGTCCGTAAGCCATGCACAGCCCAGTCCCAACACCATGCATAGACTACATGGAGAGAATGAGGCAGCAACAAACAGCTCCACAGAGAGAAAGAATCAAAGAAGAGAGAAAAAAAAAGAGACAGAGATAGAGAGAGTAAAGTGTGAGTATGAGAGAGCTGGCTGACAGGAGCATAATGTACAGAGGGAACAGGTTGCAGGAGCCCCCAGACTCAGCCACAGCACCAGGCCCGACGGTGTGAGATGAGGCTACGGCGTGGGGCGCAGCTGCGCAGCAGGTTTTTGGGCTTACCCTAAACGTCCCCCTCACATTTAGCCCACACTCAGTGCCTGGCCTCACACAGCTGCAAGGTGCATAACAATGGCAGGGGACAAAAGAGTCATACATCAATCAGAGTGATCAGGAGAATGACCGACAAGACACACCAGAGGCTCAAATGACAGAACATACAGTCAGTGCCCACACAGCTGACCACTAGTACCATACACAGAGCACAAGCCTTACTTAGAAACAAAGTCTAAGTATTGTGGAGATTACCAAGACAGCTACTGGACTTTATAGTTAGGGTGTATACTGTAGATCTCAGTATTCTGAATGCAATCCCTTTATACTCCTTATTCAAGTGGTTTATATCATCCTGAACATGACAAATCAATAACAAAATACTGGTCTTAAAAAATTAAAGGCAACTCAACCTAAAAGCACCTCATGCTCAGGAAAAAATAAAAACAAAATACAGTGAAAACACTTCACATTTTTAGGGACCCATGGCCTTTCAAAGTCCATTGCCTGCATAGGATGGCGAGACAGACAGTTTGAGAGAGGGATGCTGTCCTCCCGCTCTTGCGGTTGTCATTGAGACATGTTTACCTGTGGACATGCTCTCCCCGGGGGACAATCCGTCCAGCAGGCCCTGTTCCATTGGCTGGGGGACACTGGGGGGGATAGTGGGTGGCTGAGGAGGGGGCAGACTTGGTCTCTGTCGCGGTTTGGGGGCGGGCCGCGACTTGTTGAGCGTGCCAGTCAGAGATGGGGGAGAGGACAGGAGAGAGTGGGATGTGCCTAGTGGGCCCTGCCCAGGAGAAGTGGGGGGCACATGCCCAGGGGCACAGCCCAGGCCATATGGGGACGGGGTGCTTGGGGGGGTGGGGGACAGGCTGACCGGGGACGGCTGACCTGTGGACTGGTCGGACATCGCCCCTGACTGGCCGTAAGGAACCTTGGGTGGCACAGGGGCCAGCTTCTTCGACGCTGCTGAGATAAAAGAGAGATAAAAAAAAGAGGGAACAGAGATCAGATTCATGAAATGACAGATTATATGATTCTAGAAGAACCTATGTCAACCAACTCATTTTAAATGTCTAGTAGTAGTAAGTCAAGATGCCTGGGCTTGAGGTATAATCTTGAATTTTAAACTTTGAATTTAGATTTCATGAAGCTCCTTGAATGAGTGTCAAATATTATTGTGCAAATCCAGTTGCCTTTCACTTTTCTTAAAGGGATAGTTCGGGATTTTTGACATGAATCTGTATGGCATCCCCATCAATAGTGTTGTGCAAACACACTGACTTACCCCTGAAAGCATCCTGTGAGTCCAGTTCTTGTCCAGTTTTGGTCCAGACGAAAGTAGTCCGGCAAGTTTGTTGGGGTCACGAAAGTAAAACGTTTTTCGTCTCAAAACAGTATGTGTTCAAAAGAGTGATATATTTGCATCACAAAACCGTTGCCAAATAAAAAGTCAGACCTCGAAATCGCTTGGCACTATTTTCTCTCCCTTCTTATCACTGCGCGCTGCCGCCAGGTGACAGCGAAACGCAGACCCACTAAGCTGGTGGGAGACCAAGGCTGCACTCTATCCACGGCTTACACACGTGATGGCACGGAGGATGTGTATAGTGGCAGCATCTGTCCCCCCAGAGAGGATCTTTTCAAAAGCAGGACAGATTATAACTGAGAGGAGAAATAGAATCAGAATTAACTAGTTAATTGCAGCAATTAAAGGAATAGGTAGGAAAAGGAAGGCGCAAAGACACCGCGCAGCGCCTGAAAATGGGTTTTCAGGCGCTGCGCACCCGTTTTCAGGCGCTGCGCGGTGTCTTTGCGCCTGCAGCGGTGCTTTGCCTGTGCTGTGGCTGAAAATAGTTCCAGATATAAATTGGTCTAGTAAATCCCTTCATGTTAATTTGCATTGATATGTGTACTCGATGTGAATGTACAAGTCATGAGAAATAATTATAAAAAATCTTGAGTTATTTAATTCACTTTTGCAACGACAATGCTAGCTGGACACGCCGGATTACAGCGACTACGCTAAGCTAAGCTGGGCGTTTATAGATCAGGACAATGGCTGGGTCGGCTACAAAACGCTTTGGCTCATTCATCCAACTCTAGGGACTGCAGGGACTGACTCAATTTCATCTGGGGGTGGCGTATTCCTTTAAATCAAAAATAAAATCTTGGGAGCCGAAAGAGCCGGCTCCTTATAGTAAGAAGAGCCAAAAGAGCTGGCTCCCGAAAAAGAGCCGAAATTCCCATCACTAGTAAACAATGAATGAAACAGCCGTAGCTGTCACCTGGCAGCAGCGCGCAGTGATAAGAAGGGAGAGAAAATAGTGCCAAGCGATTTCGAGGTCTGACTTTTTATTTGGCAACGGTTTTGTGATGCAAATATATCACTCTTTTGAACACATACTGTTTTGAGACGAAAAATGTTTTACTTTCGTGACCCCAACAAACTTGCCGGACTACTTTCGTCTGGACCAAAACTGGACAAGAACTGGACTCACAGGATGCTGTCAGGGGTAAGTCAGTGTGTTTGCACGACACTATTGATGGGGATGCCATACAGATTCATGTCAAAAATCCCAAACTATCCTTTTAACATATCATGCATCATATTAGATGATTATATCAGATCAGATGACTTTAAATAAAAATATATATGGACAGACCTTTGCGCAGGGTGTGAGGGCTGTGCTCAGCTGAGTGTGGCGATTGGCTGTTGCTTTGCTGGCCAACAGGGGGCACTGGCTGTCCTGCCGCCTGCACAGCCTTATGACCAATCACTGGCGAGAGCTCTTTACTCTTCAGAGTGCTGGGAAAGAGACAGAAATATGATGGCCTGCCAGAGACTCACAGCTGCTGTACCCTTAATGAGGAAGGGTGCACAAAGACAACTCACACAAGGCTTATTCCACCTCCTTGTACTGTCCAAAAATAAGTTTAGGTCACTGTGAAAAATCTGAGATTCTTTGTATAAAGCTAAATCCATGAAATGGTATTGTGTATTATTAAAATTGCAATACTGATGTCAATATTCTCAGCATCTTTATTTGCCATTGTCAAGACTCATAATGGGAGATTGAATGTATTTCCAAGCTCTGTCAGTAGGAGGGGAATAGTGTCCTTGTGTAGACTAGACATCCAACATCCCACAACTGTACACACAAAAGACACACACGAAATGTATCTGTAATGCAGCTGAGTATGTGTAGGATTCCTAACCCTGACAGCTTTACTAAAGTGGCCAGGCTAATATGTCTACTGTTATGTGAAGAATGACTTAATCTGTGTAGTTTCCTGAGCTCTACATGGACATCATCTGAATGGAGACTGATGGAAAAAAGATGAGGTGAGAGAGACTATCAGGCAGGCTTGTTCTCAAATACAGGAAATACAATAAGTAGACTCAATGTCTTTCTGCTAATAACTTTACCTTACAGTGATAGCTAACAGAAGCTTTAGAATTTCAGAATAGGAAACAGAATCATAGTGCATAATTCTGACCTTGCTGCAACTTTATGAACAACTTGGGTGACAAAACCAGCACAGTATGTGATTTCCTACTCAATTCAATGTTTGGCCTCTCTCTCTCTCTCTCTCTCTCTCTCCCTATCTATAAAGGAGGAAGGGTGTGAGCAATTGAATAGGTTTGTGTATTTTAAATATGAACAAATTTGGTTAGTATCAAATATCTCTATTGTGTTAGTACTAAGGGGGGAAAAATGCACTTTGCCAGCTTATCAGTTTCATCTTGCCTTTAGATGCCAAGCTTAATTATGGGTTTATACAGTATACTGATAGTCTTCTCTATACAGCCGACTTTTATTTAACATCTTTACAAGCATCAATATCTTTCTAATTTCACAGCCAGAAAGGCAGCCATAATAGGCAAATGCAACACACAATGCATTGCCTGACAGAACACATGGCATAAATAAATTAATACAATATTATATGTCCATATGCAGGGTTATCCATGGTTTTTTTGTATTTTTTTTTTTTAATTTCTAATCTATGGCAGTATCCACTTTCTCTAAAAGCCAGTAACATCCTCAGTTGCTAGGCAACCCCCACAAGAGGCTCCCCTGGACAACAAGAATGTTACAGAATCTGAAGTATGGTGTTGAAAAGAGCACTAAAAGCATAAGAAAATAAACAAAAATAAAGAGGGAAAAATTTGGTCTTAAAATAGGAGAGCCACTGTAAGGGTAGACATCTTGGTGTGTATGTAGCCGAGGTCAGGTGGGTGGGCACAGACAGGCGGTATTTACCTAGGCAGTCTGGGGGGTCCTCGTTCGCGGGCACATGGACAGGCAGCCCATGGAGGGGGGCCAGATGTGGGAAGGCTAGGGGGGTTTCCGAGGGTCACCTCGTTGCGGGTCAAAACAAGGGGTGTTTTAACGTAGAGAGGGGAGGTGTTCACGTCTGGCAGCTCACATGCTGGGCCATGTTTGGGGAAGTGCAGGCAGCTGGGCTTGGGGTTGGAGTTAATGTCGAGTGAAGAAGAGGAAGAGGAGGAAGAAGAGGAGGAAGGGGGTGCCTGGGGTTGAAGGGGGCCATAGCCAGACCAGCGTAATTGGGAGGGTGGGGAGTCAGGGGGCTGGGACTCAGGCCCTGGGGCCACCGGCCGTGCACAGGGAGGGGGTTTGGGATAGAAGTGGTGAGGGGCGTGGGAGGTGGTGGAGGAGGAAGGGTAAGGAGGGGGTGGCCGCTCCTCCCCATGGGGCGCATGGGCATGAGAGGGGTCCGGACGATGGGGTGACACCTCGTTGGAGCTGCAGATATTGAAAAAAAAAGCAGACACAGAGAGAGAGAGAGAGAGAGAGAGAGAGAGAGAGAGAGAGAGAGAGAGAGCTCTAGTAACTGCACACGCATGATAGCACTAGCCGAAAGTGGATGTTTTCAGCTCCAGCAGATTACTACTCTCTCCTGTTAGAGAATAGTTCACCAACTTATTTACATATTAAGCTTGCAAAAAAACTATAGCTGCATCAGGCTTTGATGAGGAGTCAGTCAGTTTAAGTACGGGACAATGGCAAGGAAGCGTAGCACACAGGAAGCCTGCTAAGAAGCCAAAACAATGAATTAAAAAGGGTGTGGGGGCTCAGCGTGAGCTTTCAGATTCCACTGCATAAAAAGTCCTGCATATGAAAGAAAAAAATATCGCCCTCTAATGAGCTGAGAATGACCTTGTGTCTGCGCACTGCACCAAGTCCAGGACCATTTTTCTATTTAAACAGCCAAGCTCAGTTCTGACCATCACAGCTGAATTCAGAAAATAATTTTAAAATAATGCTTTTTTTTCTATGGCCATATTCTCTCTAGCAAGCACTAAGACAGAGCGCTCATATAGCCTGGTGCATTAACTAAACCCTGGGCAGTTGAACACAGACACAAAACCCTTTCATGTACTGAAAGGGTCACAGAGGGGAAGGAGCAAGCCAGCCAGACCTACAGACATCACAGACCCAGGGAGCAATGTGTTAGCCACAGGATGATTCTGACAACCAATGGTACAGCGCAGATGAGAAAGTTAGTGGGTTTAAAAAAAGTCACTGACTCAATTATGGTTCATGAAATGAAATGACTGTTAAGCCACAGCATGGATCTTTTTTTGCATTTGGAAACTGTACAGACATTCTTACATGAAATGTCTAACAAACTAAAATCCCTACCACCAATTATACATGTTTGCGCCATATAATATTGATACAGTTATGCATGTATAAACATAGTATGACTGGATTTGTAGATTAGGTGAGAAGAGAAAATGTAGTGTTATAAGAAGGAGTTTGAAACGAATATTGATATATTTGAATATTTGAGAAGTATTGGTGGGGATTAGGTAACAAAGAGGCATGGACTTACCTAGCCCTGTCTACTGGAGGAGGGGTGGGAATGGGGGATGTGTTCAGTTCTCCAGGCTGCTCAGTTATGAGTGTGTCAGCAGGTGATCCAGGCGGCTGGGCGCTAGGAGGGGTGGACGAGGCTTTTCGAGCAAGCGTGGCTGCACCTTTACCCTTCACCCAGGATGTGTCCATCACTCTGACTCCCATACTGCCCCCAGACAGAGAGAAAACATAATCAGCCGTCCACACCATCCAAAAGATAAATGCAAAAAAGATTTAAAATGCTTCAAGCCTACAAACATACACAGAGAGGAAATGTTTATTATTGGAAATATTGAGGAGGTAAACAGTACCTTTGTATTTTCCTAATGCTGCATTTGTAAGGACAGAGAAATGAAGGTTAGAGGTTGGATTCAAAAGGTTACTGGCTACTCACAGTGCACTGGATTGGACCAGGTGGGTATTAGAGAGTAATGATGGAGGGAATGGAATAGACCACAAAGATATATATGAGTGATTCCACGCTTATGGGTACTGAAATGGGGACATGAACTTATTTTTAAAAATTCACCTAAAACCATTTCTTTTTTTTACCATCAGGTCACAAAACATGTAATCTTTAATGAATGATATGTTAAAAGATAACTTTAATTTTCTGAGATGTAATAAAAACATATTTATATGCCAAAGTCAGAACGTAACAGAAGTGTTGTGGACATATATATTCTCAATTTTAACAATGTAGAATTACTTTTTGAAACATAGGAAGGTGATGTTTTAGCAAATATAATTAATAAACATGTGTAGTAGAATAAACATACACATTCTTTCAATAAGATTAACATGGTATATAGCTAGATTGTAATTAATTTGTAACAGACGCGAGATGGACAATCGTAACAGAAGTAATGTAACAGACATCATTTTGGAACTCATAGGCTTGACTTTGGCATATAAATGTGTTTATTACATCTCAGAAAATTAAAGTTATCTTTTAACATATCATTCATTAAAGATTACATGTTTTGTGACCTGATGGTAAAAAAAGAAATGGTTTTAGGTGAATAAGTTCATGTCCCCATTTCAGTACCCATAAGTGTGGAATCACTCATATATATATATATATATATATATATATATATATATATATATATATATATATATATATATATATATATACACACACACACACACACACACACACACACACACACACACATACATACATATATATATATACACACTACCGTTCAAAAGTTTGGAGTCACTTTGAAATTTCCTTATTTTTGAAAGAAAAGCACTGTTCTTTTCAATGAAAATCACTTTAAACTAATCAGAAATACACTCTATACATTGGTAATGTGGTAAATGACTATTCTAGCTGCAAATGTCTGGTTTTTGGTGCAATATCTCCATAGGTGTATAGAGGCCCATTTCCAGCAACTCTCACTCCAGTGTTCTAATGGTACAATGTGTTTGCTCATTGCCTCAGAAGGCTAATGGATGATTAGAAAACCCTTGTACAATCATGTTAGCACAGCTGAAAACAGTTGAGCTCTTTAGAGAAGCTATAAAACTGACCTTCCTTTGAGCAGATTGAGTTTCTGGAGCATCACATTTGTGGGGTCGATTAAATGCTCAAAATGGCCAGAAAAATGTCTTGACTATATTTTCTATTCATTTTACAACTTATGGTGGTAAATAAAAGTGTGACTTTTCATGGAAAACACAAAATTGTCTGGGTGACCCCAAACTTTTGAACGGTAGTGTGTGTATATATATATATAAAACCCCGATTCCAAAAAAGTTGGGACAAAGTATAAATTGTAAATAAAAACGGAATGAAATAATTTACAAATCTCAAAAACTGATATTGTATTCACAATAGAACATAGACAACATATCAAATGCCGAAAGTGAGACATTTTGAAATTTCATGCCAAATATTGGCTCATTTGAAATTTCATGACAGCAACACACCTCAAAAAAGTAGGGACAGGGGCAATAAGAGGCTGGAAAAGTTAAAGGTACAAAAAAAGGAACAGCTGGAGGACCAAATTGCAACTCATTAGGTCAATTGGCAATAGGTCATTAACATGACTGGGTATAAAAAGAGCATCTTGGAGTGGCAGCGGCTCTCAGAAGTAAAGATGGAAAGAGGATCACCAATCCCCCTAATTCTGCGCTGACAAATAGTGGAGCAATATCAGAAAGGAGTTCGACAGTGTAAAATTGCAATGAGTTTGAACATATCATCATCTACAGTGCATAATATCATCAAAAGATTCAGAGAATCTGGAAGAATCTCTGTGCATAAGGGTCAAGGCCGGAAAACCATACTGGGTGCCCATGATCTTCAGGCCCTTAGACGGCACTGCATCACATACAGGCATGCTTCTGTATTGGAAATCACAAAATGGGCTCAGGAATATTTCCAGAGAACATTATCTGTGAACACAATTCACCGTGCCATCCGCCGTTGCCAGCTAAAACTCTATAGTTCAAAGAAGGAGCCGTATCTAAACATGATCCAGAAGCACAGATGTCTTCTCTGGGCCAAGGCTCATTTAAAATGGACTATGGCAAAGTGGAAAACTGTTCTGTGGTCAGACGAATCAAAATTTGAAGTTCTTTATGGAAAATCAGGGATGCCATGTCCTTCGGACTAAAGAGGAGAAGGACGACCCAAGTTGTTATCAGTGCTCAGTTCAGAAGCCTGCATCTCTGATGGTATGGGGTTGCATTAGTGCGTGTGGCATGGGCAGCTTACACATCTGGAAAGACACCATCAATGCTGAAAGGTATATCCAGGTTCTAGAGCAACATATGCTCCCATCCAGACGACATCTCTTTCAGGGAAGACCTTACATTTTCCAACATGACAATGCCAAACCACATACTGCATCAATTACAGCATCATGGCTGCGTAGAAGAAGGGTCCGGGTACTGAACTGGCCAGCCTGCAGTCCAGGTCTTTCATCCATAGAAAACATTTGGTGCATCATAAAATGGAAGATATGACAAAAAAGACCTAAGACAGTTGAGCAACTAGAATCCTACATTAGACAAGAATGGGTTAACATTCCTATCCCTAAACTTGAGCAACTTGTCTCCTCAGTCCCCAGATGTTTACAGACTGTTGTAAAGAGAAAAGGAGATGTCTCACAGTGGTAAACATGGCCTTGTCCCAACTTTTTTGAGATGTGTTGTTGTCATGAAATTTAAAATCACCTAATTTTTCTCTTTAAATGATACATTTTCTCAGTTTAAACATTTGATATGTCATCTATGTTCTATTCTGAATAAAATATGGAATTTTGAAACTTCCACATCATTGCAGTCCGTTTTTATTTACAATTTGCACTTTGTCCCAACTTTTTTGGAATCGGGGTTGTATATATATAAGTACCCTGAAATATGGAATGCATTAAAATAATCTGGGCTGAGAAACATGTGGTTTAATATTTTTTAATACTCAAGAAACTCCTAAATTATCTCATCTCATCTCTCATCTCATCTCATTTTCTTCCGCTTATCCGGAGCCGGGTCGCGGAGGCAGCAGTCTGAGCATGGGAGCCCAAACTTCCCTCTCCCCAGGCACCTCGGCCAGCACCTCGGGAAGAACACCGAGGCATTCCCAGGCCAGCCAAGAGACATAGTCTCTCCAGCGTGTCCTGGGTCTTCCCCAGGACATGCTGGGACTCCTAAATGATCTAAGGATTATTTCTACACATTTACCCAAATAAGGAATAAAAGTCTACAGAATTTTTAACTATGCATGACATGAAAATCGGAAATGCCTGACATACTCGTGCAAGGCCACACACTGGGTTCTCCCACTACGTGATTAACTGTAGAGTACTACACTCCATATACAGTACCATATATAAAGACAAGAGCTCACATTAGGGAAATGTGACCATGTACGGTACAGTATGTACAGAAGACACCTGTTTACCAAAGTCAGGGAATTGTTGATATTTCTAAACAGTATGTTACCATATTTGCATCTATAACTACTGTAGTTAACAGTAGCCCATACAGTAACTAACCACCAGGTTTAAATCCTTATAAACTACATTTGGCACCACTTGTTTTTCTGTGTCAGTTTTGAGATGCATTGCCACATTTTCATAATTTTAGGTACAGTGGCCAAACCTGTTAGCCAATACCATAATTCCCGAAATTTTGTTCATCACCAACATTAGTTAAGCTATTACAGTAGCTGGCTAGCTTTGCACACTGGTTCTATGAATAAAAAAAACGACACTATGGGCTGTATTCAGAGTCAACGAGTTAAGTTCAAAGGTTTTGTGAATATTCTTGCAGAGAAAGTTATGCATATTCAGACATGGGTTAAGCATCAGGATAAGTTGAATTTCTGACTGCACCATTCAGAATATGCAAATGACCTGCCTGTAGTGTAATATTAATAGTACCGGTACAACTACTGTAGTTAAGGTTACAAGAAGGTTTTTTTTTGAGTAAGAACATCCAAGATGAGGGATTACATTAGAGTTTAAACAAAAGTGCTTGTCTTTAAGTCTGAAAAAAGTCAGGGATAAAAAATAAGTACTAATTAAAATGTTTGAACAGAGCTTAAGTCTGTAGTTATGCCTGAGCTATAAATAGGATTGTGTGCAATTTCAGTATTAAATCCTCACGACACAAAAATCTGATACCGCAAGCTGGCTTAGTAATTAGCGTGTCTGCCTCTCAACCAGGAGATTGTGAGTTCTACTTGTAGTCAGGTCATGCCAAAGACCATTATCAAAATGGTATGTACTGCCATCTGGCAAGGCATACTGCAATACAGATGCGAGTAGGGAGTCAAACTCTTGTGGTTACCAAAGGACTGGCCCCTCACTGTAACCCTAGCTATGTAATAGGTAGGAGGCTATTGAGGGCTTTGGAGATTGGAGCTGCCTAATCTGCTAAGTGCTTAGTTGGTACTGGAACAAGAGACTGCCTGGGAGGTCCTGGCATGGGAGGAACTTTGACTGTTGGGTGTGTGAACAGTCAAAGTCCCTCCCATGCCAGGAGGCAGGCACACACACACACATATATATGTAAAATTTATGCCTGTTATCCCTCCTGCAACATAGGCCACCAACAAGCGCTCTCCAGCCATCTCTGTCCTGAAGCAGTCTCTCCAGCTGACCCCAAGTATAGCCCATCTTCTTGGCATCTGTCTCTAGGTCATGGCACCACATGTTCCTTGGCTGGCCTTTTCCCTTGGGAGTTCCATGTGAGGGCTCGTCTTGTTAGGCTGGTAGCTGGTTTGTGGAGGGTGTGGCCTGTCCATATGCCCTTTTCAATGGCAAAATACTAGACGGTTATTGGACAAAACCGACTAAAACGCTCCATTCGGAGACTGAGCCTCACTGGAGATGGGAGTCAATAAGAGGGGCGGGACAAGACTTCCCGAGAGGAGGCTCATCTCCAGCTGGTGATCGGAGGAGGAGCTGTGAACGCGGCTGGACTCTTCATGATTGACAGAAAGCAGTCAGAGGCGGTACATCATGTTGTAAATAAAATGTGAACATAATAAGTTTGCTACCCGTTTTCATTTCCGTTCGAAAATACAACCAATGATCAAAACAATAGTGTCTTGTGTTCACGTTAGCCTATAGTCTGGTAAGTTAGCAAAATAGCTCAAGTCTCGTCAGTATCCAGTAACTTCATAAACAACAGGTCACGACTGCCCAGCCTTTTCTGATCTGAAACGCACCAAATCAAATCGAGAGACAGAATAAAAGAGTTTGTGCTGCCTGGAAAACGAAAATCCTATCTAGCTAAGTGCACTGTTAATGATCATAAGCATTCCGGACTGGCAAAATAAACTCACCTTCTTCCCTCTTTCTTTTTCTCTCACTTGTTGACTTTCCAGAGCTGAGTTTGGTTTGTTTTAGTGTAGTAGACTTCTTCATCTTATGTCAATTTTCAGATTCCACGACTAATTGACAAACTGACTGGCTGTGGAGTCGGACCTTGATGAGAACACTTCTCAGCTCTTGTGTATCCCGTGGTGCTTAGCTGACTATCGCGAGGCTGCCTAATATGAAATGTTTCCAATGTCGGATATTTCAGCTTCATTTAAAAGTGATTATGTGGACTTTATTTTTAGACAAACAAATGAGAACAGGGGGATGCAAGCTGAATTTAGAATTTTCCACCGATCAAAGTCAGAACGATTTTCATCATATATTAATTTCACATTTCTGAGTGAAAAAAAAAAAATACCGTGAGAAAAAAATGCCGAGGACATGACCTCAGTGTCCTCAACGGTAGTTACGGCCCTGAATTAAAAGACACCTCGTCTTAAAGTACTGATGGCCTGTTGTTCCTCTTTATTTAGTTGAGCAGTTCTTGACATAATATGGATTACTACAGCAATAATTGAAGTGGTATAAGAGGAATTAGGAAAAACGGGGGTAAATTGAGAGGGGACATGATAGAAAAAGCCAAAATCTAACACAATTAGGTAGAGGGAAGCATCTGGAGGTGAGAGCAACCAGGCCACACGAGCAGCTGGCCCGTTCCCCTGCTGTGTAGCTATTAGGTCTCATTAAGTCTAATTAACCCCAAATTCAAATTCTTTGGACAGATAAATATACAAACAGGGCAATTCTTTGACCTTTAACTAAAAAAACAGCTTCCTTTAAAATCTGACATGCAGTGGATATAAAAAGTGTACACACCCTGTTAAAATGATAGGTTTTTCGGATGTAAAAAACTGAGACCACGATAAATAATTTCAAAACTTTTCCCACCTTGAATATGACCTATAACCTGTACAAATGAATTGAAAAATAAATCTGTTAGAGGGAAAAAATATAAAAAATAAAAAAACGTACAATAAGCCAGTTGATACAGTGGTGCTTGAAAGTTTGTGAACCGTTTAGAATTTTCTATATTTCTGCATAAATATGACCTAAAACATCATCAGATTTTCACACAAGCCCTAAAAGTAGATAAAGAGAACCCAATTAAACAAATGAGACAAAAATATTATACTTGGTCATTTATTTATTGAGGAAAATGATCCAATATTACATATCTGTGAGTGGCAAAAGTATGTGAACCTCTAGGATTAGCAGTTAATTTGAAGGTGAAATGAGAGTCAGGTGTTTTCAATCAATGGGATGACAATCAGGTGTGAGTGGGCACCCTGTTTTATTTAAAGAACAGGGATCTATCAAAGTCTGATCTTCACAACACATGTTTGTGGAAGTGTATCATGGCACAAACAAAGGAGATTTCTGAGGACCTCAGAAAAAGCTCTGTTGATATTCATCAGGCTGGAAAAGGTTACAAAGCCATCTCTAAAGAGTTTGGACTCCACCAATCCACAGTCAGACAGATTGTGTACAAATGGAGGAAATTCAAGACTATTGTTACCCTCCCCAGGAGTGGTCGACCAACAAAGATCATTTCAAGAGCAAGGCGTGTAATAGTCAGCGAGGTCATAAAGGACCCCAGGGTAACTTCTAAGCAAATGAAGGCCTCTCTCACATTGGCTAATGTTAATGTTCATGAGTCCACCATCAGGAGAACACTGAACAACAATGGTGTGCATGACAGGGTTTCAAGGAGAAAGCCACTGCTCTCCAAAAAGAACATTGCTGCTCATCTGCAGTTTTCTAAAGATCACATGGACAAGCCAGAAGGTTATTGGAAAAATGTATTGTGGACAGATGAGACCAAAATAGAACTTTTTGGTTTAAACGAGAAGCGTTATGTTTGGAGAAAGGAAAGCACTGCATTTCAGCATAAGAACCTTATCCCATCTGTGAAACATGGTGGTGGTGGTAGTAGTATCATGGTTTGGGCCTGTTTTGCTGCATCTAGGCCAGGACGGCTTGTTATCATTGATAGAACAATGAATTCTGAATTACAGTTAGGTCCATATATATTTGGACACTGACACAAATTTTGTTTTTTTACCTGTTTACTGAAACATATTCAAGTTATAGTTATATAATGGACATGGACATAAAGTCCAGACTTCCAGCTTTCATTTGAGGGTATCCACATTAAAATCGGATGAAGGGTTTAGGAGTTTCAGCTCCTTAACATGTGCCACCCTGTTTTTAAAGGGACCAAAAGTAATTGGACAATTGACTCAAAGGCTATTTCATGGGCAGGTGTGGGAAATTCCTTCGTTATGTCATTCTCAATTAAGCAGATAAAAGGCCTGGAGTTGATTTGAGGTGTGGTGCTTGCATTTGGGAGATTTTGCTGTGAAGAAAACATGCGGTCAAAGGAGCTCTCCATGCAGGTGAAACAAGCCATCCTTAAGCTGCGAAAACAGAAAAAACCCATCTGAGAAATTGCTACAATATTAGGAGTGGCAAAATCTACAGTTTGGTACATCCTGAGCAAGAAAGAAAGAAAGCACTGGTGAACTCATCAATGCAAAAAGACCTGGACGCCCACAGACGACAACAGTGGTGGATGATCGCAGAATAATTTCCATGGTGAAGAGAAACCCCTTCACAACAGCCAACCAAGTGAACAACACTCTCCAGGAGGTAGGCGTATCAATAGCCAAATCTACCATAAAGAGAAGACTGTATGAAAGTAAATACAGAGGGTTCACTGCATGGTGCAAGCCACTCATAAGCCTCAAGAATAAAAAGGCTAGATTGGACTTTGCTAAAAAACATCTAAAAAAGCCAGCACAGTTCTGGAAGAACATTCTTTGGACAGATGAAACCAAGATCAACCTCTACCAGAATGATGGAAAGAAAAAAGTATGGCGAAGGCGTGGTACAGCTCATGATCCAAAGCATACCACATCATCTGTAAAACATGGCGGAGGCAGTGTGATGGCTTGGGCATGCATGGCTGCCAGTGGCACTGGGTCACTAGTGTTTATTGATGACGTGACACAAGACAGAAGCAGCCGGATGAATTCTGAGTTATTCAGAGACATACTGTGTGCTCAAATCCAGCCAAACTGATTGGTCGGCGTTTCATAATACAGATGGACAATGACCCAAAACATAAAGCCAAATCAACCCAGGAGTTTATTAAAGTAAAGAAGTGGAATATTCTTGAATGGCCAAGTCAGTCACCTGATCTCAACCCAATTGAGCATGCATTTCACTTGTTAAAGACTAAACTTCAGACAGAAAGGCCCACAAACAAACAGCAACTGAAAACCACTGCAGTAAAGGCCTGGCAGAGCATTAAAAAGGAGGAAACACAGCATCTGGTGATGTCAATGAGTTCAAGACTTCAGGCAGTCATTGCCAACAAAGGGTTTTCAACCAAGTATTAGAAATGAACATTTTATTTACAATTATTTAATTTGTCCAATTACTTTTGAGCCCCTGAAATGAAGGGATTGTGTTTTAAAAAATGCTTTAGTTCCTCACATTTTTATGCAAACATTTTGTTCAACCCACTGAATTAAAGCTGAAAGTCTGAACTTCAACTGCATCTGAATTGTTTTGTTCACAATTCATTGTGGTAATGTACAGAACCAAAATTAGAAAAATGTTGCCTCTGTCCAAATATTTATGGACCTAACTGTGTACCAGCAAATTCAGGACATCTGTCCATGAACTGAATCTCAAGAGAAGGTGGGTCATGCAGCAAGACAACGACCCTAAGCACATAAGTTGTTCTACCAAAGGATGGCTAAAGATGAATAAAGTTAATGTTTTGGAATGGCCAAGTCAAAGTCCTGACTTTAATCCAATCAAAATGTTGTGGAAGGACCTGAAGCGAGCAGTTCATGTGAGGAAACCCACCAACATCCCAGAGTTGAAGCTGTTCTGTATGGAGGAATGGGCTAAAATTCCTCCAAGCCGGTGTGCAGAACTGATCAACAGTTACCGGAAATGTTTAGTTGCAGTTATTGCTGTACAAGGGGGGGGGGGTGTCACACCAGATACTGAAAGCAAAGGTTTACATACTTTTGCCACTCACAGATATGTAATATTGGATCATTTTCTTCAATAAATAAATGACCAATTATAATATTTTTGTCTCATTTGTTTAACTGGGTTCTCTTTATCTACTTTTAGGACTTGTGTGAAACTATGATGATGTTTTAGGTCATATTTATGCAGAAATATAGAAAATTCTAAAGGGTTCACAAACTTTCAAGCACCACTGTACTGTAAGTGTGCACACCCTTAAACTAATACTTTGTTGAAGCACTTTTTGATTTAATTACAGCATTCAGTCTTTTTGGGTACACACCTGCCATCAATTAAAATGACTCTGATTAACCCCAAATAAAGTTCAGTGTCCTAGTAGGATTTTCCTGACATTTACTCAGTTGCATCCTCCAGCAAAAGCCAGGGTTCACAGAGAGCTTACAAAGCATCAGAGGGATCTCATTGTTGAAAGGTATCAGTCAGGAGAAGGGTGCAAAATTTTTTCCATGATATTAGATATACCATGGAGCACAGTGAAGACAGTCATCAAGAAGCGGAGAAAATAAGGGACAACAGTGACATTACTGAGAACTGGTCATCCCTCCAAAACTGATGAAAAGACAAGATGAAAACTGGTCAGGGAGGCTGCCAAGAGGCCTACAGCAACAGTGAAGGAGCTGCAGGAATTTCTGGCAAGTACTGGTTGTGTACTACATGTGACAACAATCTCCATTATTCTCCATATGTCTGGACTATGGGGTAGGGTCGCAAGATGGAAGCCTTTTCTTACCAAGAAAAACATCCAGACCCGACTAAATTTTGCAAAAAAAAACCCGAACAAACAAACAAACAAAAAAAAAACATCAACTCTCCCAAAAGCATGTGGGAAAATGTGTTATGGTCTGATGAAACCAAGGATGAACTTTTTGGCCACAATTCCAGAAGGTATGTTTGGTGCAAAAACAACACTGTGTATCACCAAAAGAACACCATACCCACGGTGAAGCATGGTGGTGACAGCATCATCTTTTGGGGTTATTTTTCTTCAGCTCGAACAGGGGCTTTAGTCAAGGTGGAGGGAATTATGAACAGTTCTAAATACCAGTCAGTTTTGGCTCAAAACATTCAGGTGTCTGATAGAAAGCTGAAGATGAAGAGAAATTTCATCTTTCAGCATGACAATGACCCCAAGCATACATCGAAATTAACAAAGGAATGGCTTCACCAGAAGAAAATTAAAGTTTTGGAATGGCCCAGCCAGAGCCCAGACCTAAATCCAATCGAACATCTGTGGGGTGACCTAAAGAGGGCTGTGCACAAGAGATGCCCCCACAATCTGACAGATTTGGAGCGCTTTTGCAAGGAAGAGTGGGCAAATATTGCCAAGTCTAGATGTGGCAGGCTGATAGACACCTACCCAAAAAGACTGAATGCTGCAATTAAATCAAAAGTTGCTTCAACAAAGTATTAGTTTAAGGGTGTGCACACTTATGCAACCAGCTTATTGTACGTTTTTTATTTTTTATGTTTTTCCCCCTAAAAGATCTATTTGTTTTTCGATTGAATTGTGCAGGTTATAGGTCACATTAAAGGTGGGAAAAGTTTTGAAATTATTTATCATGGTCTCAATTTTTTACATCAGAAAAACCTATCATTTTAACGGGGTGTGTACACTTTTTATATCCACTGTATATATTATTTTTTGCATCCTGATACCAAATACTTTTAAATTTACAGAAATAAGGATGTGTCCATATATTTAATAAAATAAACTCTGATGAGGGCGTTAATTGGAGAGGGTTATTTGAGTGTTCCAACCAGTGCGTCCATATGTGGTAGTTTTCCACCTGTCTACGCATTGCAGGAGGAGGCTGAGTCTCCCAACCTTCAGCAGCAGTGAATGAAAACTCAGCTCTCGCCTTCCATCACACATCAAGCAGGTTGCCACAGAGACTGCACCAGCCCAGCAGTCTTTCTTAAAACAAATGGAAATTGTGGGAGTTTGGCATCTTGAGGCCTAAAATCTCAGCACGGCAAAACTCCAAATCAGAACAGATAACACCACAGAATCGCTTAGTGAATGCATAATCTATGTCCTGTCCAACCAAATAATTATGACACTACAAATTCACTTTTTTTTCTTCTTACTTCTACTTTCTAAAAGATGTGCTATAAAGCTTGCCCAGTAATGAGCTATTGGCAATATTCTACTTGAGAACACTGCTGCCTTGATGGAGACATGAGAGATGCAGAGAGACACTGGATAGAAACAGTGTGTGTGGGAGTCACGCAGTGGGAGAGAAGGAGAGGAACAGCTTGCACAGGGGAAAAATATGAAACCATACCCATCCTTTTTGTAGAACTCCAGCATCATGTTGTCAGTGGCAACACTGAGGGGGCGTCGGCCTTGGTCATGCGACTGCTTGCGATCTGATTGGTCCATATCTGGTGAGGGCATGGAGCTGTAGTTGGAGTTGTGGTTGGTGTGGATCGGGCTACCATAGCTGCCTGTCAGGTTGAACTCAATATCTAAGAATAGCAGAAGAAAACCAGTTCAAATCTCTCTCAAGGGGTAGACTGGTATGTGTGAATGTGTGTGTGCGTGTGAGAGAGAGAGTGAGAGAAACAGATTGTGTGTCTTTCTCACCTCCTGGGAAGAACCAGTCGGCATGCTGGATGATAGGCTCAATGATACCGACGATTTGCAGAGATACTGTCGTCATCATTTCTGTCATGTTCCTTAATACAACAAAGGACCCATTTAATCCACAATTTTCATCATTAAAAAATCTAATTCTACATAATTCAGTAAAACAGTAGCTCCAGAAGTACACAAAGTTATTGTGTCAACCTTCAAAAATTGGACTCAGTCTGTATGAAAAAACCAGAGCAGAGACTCACGCTTCAGAATGCGTCCACAGCAGATTGGGTCCCAACACTATTGCAATGTTACCAGGCGTCATTTTGTTGGCATCCTGATAATCAGTGAGCTTGGCTAGGAATTTAATCAAGTATCTGTGAAAGACAGAAGCAGAAGTAAAGAGAACTAAAGAAGCAAATATATATTTTCTAGAATATTTACATTGTAATTCAAGCCTACCTCCTCTTCTTGCATTTTCTATTTTGCTCTGAGTCCTATCAATATTTTATAACAATATGATAACAATAGGATATAAAACGGTTCAAACACAAGAGCTCTTTTATTATTATTGGTGGCACTGCTGGTGGCTACTACACTATGTTTCAAACTGTGATCTATGGAGAGCACATTGGGAGCCTAGAAATTCCACATAAGCATGTGTATAAGCTCACTATCTATATGGATAACTTTACCTGCATAAATACTGACATAACTTCTGAAATGAACTTGTCAACTCTGAATATAGCCCTGGATAAATAACCTAATAAAACGGTATGTTTAAGCATAATGTGTTTAAAAAGAATTAGGCTAAAATATTAAGACATATGACATTATACTGTTTTGATATGCATACCAAGCATATCTGAATAACGATATAGTATGCTGCATTACTGATACTCTGAGCGCAGCCCCAATTAACAATTATTCCACAAAATCGAGTCGTACATGAGCTGATAGCTGACGAGGCACGTAGCGCCGAGTAGGCTATAAGCCATGTACGATGAGATTGAGTGGAAAAATAGTTTTATTATATCCACATTCACTACATTTTGAGAAAGACAGCATTTTTACGTTTTGCACATTCGATAAATAAAAACTTTGCACAAAACATCAGAAACCCCCCCCAAAACCATTTCCATTTAGGCAGACTTCTTAAAAACGTATCAATAGCTGCACAAATTGACTTTAGCATTGTTGTTTTTTTGTAGAAAGTGACATCTTGCTGTTGTGCCGAGGTATAGGACAGCTTTAGACATTTATTTAATTCTTCCTTGAACATTTCAGTCATGTAATTTTCAAACTTCTTTGAGCTTTTGAACCAGTCTAAAAAAAAATTTAACAAATTTTTATGCTTAAAAATGAAGAACGTAAACAAACCGGCGAAATGACCGTAGCAATTTGTGAAAAATGTTATAATAATAATTCTTGAAAAAAAAAGATACATTCTTACCATCAAATACTTTTATTCCATATTTTGTTGCATTTTTTGTATTTTTGGGGTTTTGTTTTCGAGTCAAGTTTTTATTTTATCCTCGGTTGGTTCAGCAACGCGCTCCGCTATTTTGTTTTTCTCTACTCATGGTATATGAGCTGATATCCTAGTAGTAGAATAAGCAATCAGAGCGCGTGATTGCTCATATCCAGTGAATGTGGATAGAATAAGGATGATTAGTTCAGTGTCCTTGTCTTCACTGTGGTATTCACTAACTACCATCTTGTCTTCCTCACAGACTCACACATAATGACAGATTATAAACATTCAGAGACACTGACCTGAAGTTGTTTAAATTGACTGTTGGAAGTTTCTCACATGCAGCCAGGAGGGCTTGGAGCCTCTTGTCCATATCTTGAATACTGGTGTGGAAAATTGGAAAATGAGTATTTGAATACTGTAAGATCTGGTACATAATTTAGAGTTGTGATGGCTAGCACTGAAATGAACTGCTCTTTCCATTCAAAAGTCTGCATTCACTTAGGATAAAATGAAAAGCAAAATAAATTTATTAGGTTTCACAGATGTTCCTTCATTTTTGGTGTGGGGGCAATTTTATCCCAATTCTCTTGCCTTCTTTTGTCACATAGAGATAAGCAACCATTCACACTCACAGTCACACCTACGGACAATTTAGAGCCACCAATTAACCTAACCTGCATGTCTTTGGACTGTGGCGGAAACCGGAGCACCTGGAGGAAACCCACACAGACACGGGTAGAGCATGCAAACTCCAAACAGAAAGGCCCCCGTCAGCCACTGGGCTCGAACCCAGAACCTTCTTGCTGTGAGGCGATAGTGCTAACCACTACAACACCATGCTGCCCAAGATTAAAGATTATCATAACAGAAATGGTCGAATGAGGTATTTTAACATTTCATTACAAAAGTTCTCTTTTGAAATGTGATATAAACATTTTCCAATTATAATCTGCCTATATTTTGCTCCTATAAATACCTTCTATGTTTTTTTTCTGTCCTCTGAACATTCTCTGTTGTCGCAGAAAATTTTATCTCCATATGTTTAATTTTTAATCTACTTTTTAATCTTCTACTTTCCATAAATAATTTGTAAAATAGAGGTACACAGAAACCAACAGGGGTACAAACCTTTGCACTCAACCATACACACATCATGAGGGAAAAAGAAAAAAAAACCTTCTTAAAATTATGTTACCATCTTGCTGGATAAAGATTCAGTACTATTATCATTAATAAAGGGCTACAGCACTGTATTTTTAATGTTTAAACCATGCTTCAATTGCTTACATTCTTAATTCAGATGAAGACCTTGTTTTTTCCATTGAACCTTAGCATTATATTAGGAAACAAATTGTACTCTATAGTGCCATTAGGGTCCAGCAGTGAGCTGATTTGCCCTGGTTTACATGCTGGTACTACAGCATCTACTTACTTTGAAGCCTGAATCCACTCATCATAGAGCTGAGAGGTCATTAGAGGTTCAGGGAGTTCACGGAGATATGACTTCAGAGCTCCTGTAACAGAGAGAAGGGAAAGGGGAAGAAATAAATAAGAAATAATCAGAAATGAAAAGAATGGAAGAAGCCATTTAAATGATAAGACCTGAAATGAGGCACGATTTAGTTTGTACTGATAGACTGATAGGTGATAGAAAGAAGAAATGCTCCTGGTCTGCTTCTATCACATTGGCAGGGAGCAGGGTGGCAGTTAAGAAGGTGAGGCTTACCTGCTATAGCATGTGGATCTGCAGAGTATTCTTGTACATCCAGAACCCCGCAATCCAGAGATGCCTTCAGCTTCTTCAGCTTGGATGCTGAAGGGGCCACACGGAATAAACCCTGAGATCACAGTGAATCTCAAATAAGAAACTCATTTCTACTGCAATGCAAAGATTCACACATCAGCATCTAAGCAAACAACAAGCACTAAAATAGAACAGAAGTGTCAGGGAAAAACTGGTGTTGTGAAATCTCATATTTCCCAGTCATCTCCTAGTTTTACTTTTTCTTTCTACAAAATTATATCATAGTTTATTCTATTGAATCATACTACTTGTGTGATAGCCATAAATAAAGACTTGTCCATCATAGGACTTGCCCATCAAGTATAAATCAAGATAATATAAATTTTTTTTAGGTGTTAAGACATACACAAAAGATTCTGTTCATGTATTCTGTTCATAGAGGTCAATTAGCTAAAGCAGATGAATAATGTATTTCCATTAAAGTCTTAATAAATATAGTATAAAAAGTCTTAAATATCATAAGTAAATTATTCAGTAACTGCTATGAATTATCCAGTAAGTACAGTATAACTAATAGAGAAAATGGTTATGAGTGAGTAATGTCTGGACTTGCTTTAGTGTCCTGGAAGTTTTGTGAAAATTCTTATATACACTATATTACGTTACAGGCACTTAGCAGATGCTCTTATCCAGAGCGACGTACAATATACCCAGAGCAGCCTGGGAGTTAGGTGCCCTGCTGATCCAGGGAATTGAACTGGCAACCTTTTGGTCTCAAAACTGCTTTTCTAACTATTAGGCCATGGCTTCCCCATATGGCTAAAGGTTTGTGGACCATCACACCCATATGTTCTTTTTGAACATCCTTTTCTGTTACAATAATCTCCACTCTTATGGGAAGGCTTCCACTAGATTCTGGAGCTATGGGGATTTGCCCATAACCTTTGGCTATACAGTATATTTCTTACATACTGACACCCTTCTGACTGAAGTTATGTCAGTAAAAAAGCCATAAGAGCATTAGTGAGGATGGATGCAGAGGCCTGGAGCACAATCAGCATTCCAGTTCATCTCAAAGATTTTCACTGGGGTTGAGGTCAGGTCTGTACATTAATGGCATTTAGCAGACACTCTTATCCAGAGTGGACATACAACATACCCAGAGTAGCCTGGGGAGCAGTTGGGAGTTAGGTGCTTTGCTCAAGGGCACTTCAGCCATTCCTGCTGGTCCATGGAATCGAACCATTGACCTTTTGGTCCCAAAGCTGCTTCTCTAACCTTTAGGCCATGGCTTCCCCACATGATAGATTCTGTGATAGACACTTGATTTCTTCCACTCCAACCTTGGCAAACTATGCCTTCATGCATCTCACTTTGTGCACAAAGGCATTGTCATGTTGGAACAGGTTTGGGCCCCTTAGTTTCAGTGAAGGGAAATTGTAACACTACAGCATACATCCTGTACAGATGTGTGCTTCCAAGTTTGGGGAAGCATGGGTATGGGTATGATGTTCAGGTGTCCACAAACCTTTGGCTATACAGTATATTTCTTACATACTGACACCCTTCTGACTGAAGTTATGTAAAAATAATTTATGCTTTTTATAACCAGTGGTTCCCTTAAAAACTGAAAATCCCAGGTAACAATCAGTATCTGTAGCTCTGCCTCAACTTGTGTCACAATAGCATGGATCTGCTCCTGTATTATGCTGTGGTGTCCTGCTGAACGTGAAAGCAGCTACCTGGCTTTGAGTGCTCTTCTTAGGCACTCTCAATCATATGTTGAACCATTTTTTTCCTGTCTTCTACAGCATTTGCAGTTCTTTTGTTACCTGAATTTACTGTTACCATGAGAATAATGTCAGTGTCTAGATTGTATAGGCCCCTACAAATACAGTGGTACTTGAAAGTTTGTGAACCCTTTAGAATTTTCTATATTTCTGCATAAATATGACCTAAAACATCATCAGATTTTCACACAAGTCCTAAAAGTAGATAAAGAGAACCCAGTTAAACAAATGAGACAAAAATATTATACTTGGTCATTTATTTATTGAGGAAAATGATCCAATATTACATGTATGTGAGTGGCAAAAGTATGTGAACCTCTAGGATTAGCAGTTAATTTGAAGGTGAAATTAGAGTCAGGTGTTTTCAATCAATGGGTTGACAATCAGGTGTGAGTGGGCACCCTGTTTTATTTAAAGAACAGGGATCTATCAAAGTCTGATCTTCACAACACATGTTTGTGGAAGTGTATCATGGCACGAACAAAGGAGATTTCTGAGGACCTCAGAAAAAGCGTTGTTGATGGTTATCAGGCTGGAAAAGGTTACAAACCCATCTCTAAAGAGTTTGGACTCCACCAATCCACAGTCAGACAGATTGTGTACAAATGGAGGGAATTCAAGACCATTGTTACCCTCCCCAGGAGTGGTCGACCAACAAAGATCACTCCAAGAACAAGGCGTGTAATAGTCAGCGAGGTCACAAAGGACCCCAGTGTAGGTGCAATTTGGGTAATTGAGTGATCAATCTCGTTAAATCTGAAGGTTAATAATTAAAATTGAATCAGTCTCATTTGAATCGTTTTCAGTGAATCATTTTCATTGAATCAGTCTCATATCATTAAATCACTCATGGAATCAGTCTCATTAATTAATACCATTAATTTTGGTGCTTAATAATAAATTACCAAACAGCTAAATTATGGTATATTCCAAATTATTATGATCACTTACCATATTACATAACTTATATGCACCTTTTTGAATTCTTTGGGAGATTGGGCAACTTCAGAAATATTGGAACACAAATAAATACACACAGTTTCAATAATAATGGAATGTATTATAACAAAGATAAAAATGGATAATAGCAGATGTATAACATTATATACAAATATGATATGGTGTGTGTGTGGGTGTGTGTTGTGGTGAAAACAAAAGATTAGCTTTGTGTGCCAATTAAGATGTGCTTGTGTGTGTCAGGCCTGGTGAGGCCTAGCTTGGTTGCTAGCTAAGGCAAAGGAATGTTATCTAAGTAAAACAAAGAATTAGCACGTGTTGCTAATGTGTGCTTGTGTGTGTGGCCTGTGTGTGTGAAAGGCCCTATGGCCTGAGCAGAAGGCTAGCGTGGGATGCTAGCTAAGGTGTGTTTGTGTGTGGGGAGAGAGAGAGAGGCCTTGTGTGTGGCCTACAAAAAGGATTAGCTCTGGTAGCTAACTCCACGTGTGTCTGTCGGGGAGGAGTTGACCACGTGGTAAGGCCTATGGCTTAGCAAAAGAAAGAAACTAGAGTGGGATGCTAACTGAGGTGTGTTTGTGAGGCCAGGTGAGGCCTGGTGACCACGTGTTCATGTAGGCCTAGATTAACCTCGTGTGGCTAAGCTAAGACAAAGGAATGCTAGCTAGGGTGTGTTTGTGAGAGACCATGTGTTTGGGTAAGCCTAGATTAGCCTTGTGTTTAGCTAAGGCAAAGGAAAGCTAGCTAAGGTGTGTCTGTGTGTGGGGGGGAGGACCGGCACGTGTTTCTAAGACAATACACTTAGCTTTGGATGCTAATGGGACAAAAGAAATTAGCCGTAGGCTGATTTCACTAGCTTAGTACTGAATCCACTGAAACCTTGATAAGGTCAAAATGTGTGATAAGGAAATTAAAGTGTTAGTCAGGAATAAAGAGAAGCATGCACAGCCTATCTATTAAAACAACTGAGAGATTAAAACAAAACAGTAATCAATTCAACACGCTGCATGTTAAAACCGTTCCTGAGGTTAAATTCACACTACTTCAATAAAAGCTAAATTCCTAAGACTAGGTTTAATTATGCCCAAATGCCAAGTCTTACTCAGTATCTTGCCTCTAGCAAGATTATGAAGAGATGTTCCAAGACTTTTGGAGTTTCGCCGTTGTGGCGCATGTGAGTCGCTTCCGTGAGGCGCAGAGAACTTCTTGATCCGACGCGTGGTTGCTCGTGATGAAAAGAAAGTCTCTGATCAAATAATGTGCACAGCTTTTGAGTTAAAAAGGATTCAATCGCTTCTTAACTTTAAAATAACTGCCTGGTCTGCAGTAGTACGTACTTATAAGGAACAAATGAAAACCGGTTGTAACTCGAGCTGAGTTTAAAATCGCGCGATTCTGGATTTTTACCGTGGCCAAAGGTAAACAAAGAAAAGCGCGAAACTCTGATTCTTGCAAGAAAGAAAAGACGTCTTATTTTAGGTGCTTGGCGGAGCAAGCGATCCTCCTTGTGTCCGTGTTGAATCACGGCACCGAAAGAGGAGGAGCTAGGAGTTTCCGGGTTTCTTATGCTTTCATGGAGGATGTGACGTTGGTGATCCCGCCCACGTGTGGCATAGTTCAATGTGGAAGTTGGCTGATGGGAAATGTAGTTTTTAGACGGACTATGTATTGTACCTACACCAGGGTAACTTCTAAACAACTGAAGGCCTCTCTCACATTGGCTAATGTTAATGTTCATGAGTCCACCATCAGGAGAACACTGAACAACAATGGTGTGCATGGCAGGGTTGCAAGGAGAAAGCCACTGCTCTCCAAAAAGAACATTGCTGCTTGTCTGCAGTTTGCTAAAAATCACGTGGACAAGGCAGAAGGCTATTGGAAAAATGTTTTGTGGACGAATGAGACCAAAATAGAACTTTTTGGTTTAAATGAGAAGCGTTATGTTTGGAGAAAGGAAAACAGTGTATTCCAGCATAAGAACCTTATCCCATCTGTGAAACATGGTGGTGGTAGTATCGTGGTTTGGGCCTGTTTTGCTGCATCTGGGCCAGGACAGCTTGCCATCATTGATGGAACAATGAATTCTGAATTATACCAGCGAATTCTAAAGGAAAATGTCAGGACATCTATCCATGAACTGAATCTCAGGAGAAGGTGGGTCATGCAGCAAGACAATGACCCTAAGCACACAATTCGTTCTACCAAAGAATGGTTAAAGAAGAATAAAGTTAATGTTTTGGAATGGCCAAGTCAAAGTCCTGACCTTAATCCAATCGAAATGTTGTGGAAGGACCTGAAGCGAGCAGTTCATGTGAGGAAACCCACCAACATCCCAGAGTTGAAGCTGTTCTGTATGGAGGAATGGGCTAAAATTCCTCCAAGCCGGTATGCAGGACTGATCAACAGTTACTGGAAATGTTTAGTTGCCGTTATTACTACACAAGGGGGTCACACCAGACACTGAAAGCAAAGGTTCACATACTTTTGCCATTCACAGATATGTAATATTGGATCATTTTCCTCAATAAATAAATGACCAAGTATAATATTTTTGTCTCATTTGCTTTACTGGGTTCTCTTTATCTACTTTTAGGACTTGTGTGAAAATCTGATGATGTTTTAGGTCATATTTATGCAGAAATATAGAAAATTCTAAAGGGTTCACAAACTTTCAGGCACCACTGTACATGGTTAAATTTCATGCCATTCAGGAATATGAAAGGATCAAAACCCCCACTGACCTGATGCTGGCTTGCCAGTGGCTTATATTATTAGCCAACTTGATTTTTTTTGTCAAGTATTTCTACCTCATCCCAATAATCAAGTTAGCTCAGGACAGATATTAATATATAATATATAATAACGGTGATATCAAGGTGATCCCTCCCTCTCAGCCACACTTCTATTCTCATCACATACTTGGAACATGCATCAGAAATCGGGCGCGGATATCCTGTCCGACCAGCAGGTTCTCACCTCCTCCTGCATGCCACACTCCAGCAGCATGGTGACACACGCCTCAATGGGAAAGGCTATATCTCTGCCACTGAGGGTCAGATGCTCTTCTAAAGGCTTGCCATAGGATGGCTTCTCTATCCAAGCTTCTGAAATACACCACAAATAACAAATAACACAGTGTAAATGCCTGCACACCTTCAATAACATTATGTTCAAAGTAAAAACTGATATAAACATGCACACACACATGCAAGGTTCACTGATATTTCTTGTGTCTGCATAAAAAAAATGAAAGTCACCAAGCTGATCTTGTGTACACTGACTTCAAAAACCAGATAGAGGGACTCACCCTGGTGAGCTTTGATCTGTGGCAACACACTCTGCAGAATCTCCAGAGACTTCTTGTGATATTCTGCTTGAATCTCTATAAGCTACAGAAGATTTGAGAGACCAAACAGGTTATTACCACCTGCCCTACTGGCCTTTGCTTGTCCTGTTATGTTCAGAGCAGCCGTTCCATATTATATTATTATATTATATCCAAGAACGAGACACTTGCCGTCTGAAAGGTGTTTGCATAGTCTATTTCTTTGGCCACAAAGTTGTACATATCCGCTGACAACTGGTCCTAAACAACCAAAGTAAAACAGAAATAATTCATTATTAATCATTCTACAAAATTAAAACAATTAGATTTATGATGCTTTTTTAAAATAAATAAGTTAAAGAGCAGGTATTTTTTAATTATCATTTTATTACTTTTGCAGCAAGATTTTCCATTTTAAAGAAAGAGAATATAGTATTTTATTATAAAATGTCACTTATATAACAGTTAATGGAAAAATGAGAGGTAGACTGAGATACCCTGCAAATCTCCATACGATTGGCCGTCTCCTCCATCTCCTCTCGGAGCGCATCTGCTTTGGCCCCGGCTGGGGGAAGATTGCTGGGGTGACTGGAGGACTTGCATGACTGCTGCCACCTATCGGTAGGGAAGGTAAAGGACACAGTAAGACCAAGAACCAATAAATGGTACATGGTAAGCGTTTAAAAAAAAACCTCACACCTTGTCCGTGCCGAATCCATGTCCAGTACAAGCTTGGCTAGATGTTTCCTCTGTTTCTGTATGTTGGGAATATCCACCTATTTTGATACAAACACATAACTGAAAATTAAATATCTTTCAATAAAATAAAATAGTCCACATAGCTCCTCGGTCCCCAGTTCACGTTCCTGTCTGTGTGGAGTTTTACTTATTCTCCATATGTCTCTGTGGCTTTGCTCCATAGACTGCCCAGTGTGTGAATGTGTGTGGTGTTCTGCAAAGGACTTGTCCCATTCCTCATCTCACACCCAGAGTTCTTGGGATATCCAGACCCTGACCAGGATAAAGTGGTTACTGCTGATAAATGAATGAATGAATGAATGAATGAAAATACATAATAAGAACAAGGGAAAAGAGTCTTGGATTCATAGTTGGGCAGGGTGACAAACACAAGCATGGATTAAAGAAATACATAAAGATCTCATCTCATTATCTCTAGCTGCTTTATCCTTCTACAGGGTCGCAGGCAAGCTGGAGCCTATCCCAGCTGACCACAGGCGAAAGGCGGGGTACACCCTGGACAAGTCACCAGGTCATCACAGGGCTGACACATAGACACAGACAACCATTCACACTCACATTCACACCTACGGTCAATTTAGAGTCACCAGTTAACCTAACCTGCATGTCTTTGGACTGTGGGGGAAACCGGAGCACCCAGAGGAAACCCACGCAGACACGGGGAGAACATGCAAACTCCACACAGAAAGGCCCTCGCTGGCCACGGGGCTCGAACCCGGACCTTCTTGCTGTGAGGCGACAGCGCTAACCACTACACCACTGTGCCACCCAATACATAAAGATGTACTTGAAATAGTTTTCACCCTCATGTCTGCCTGCTGCATCTGTGCTATGTGGGCAATTGTCTCATCTCATTATCTCTAGCCGCTTTATCCTTCTACAGGGTCGCAGGCAAGCTGGAGCCTATCCCAGCTGACTACGGGTGAAAGGCGGGGTACACCCTGGACAAGTTGCCAGGTCATCACAGGGCTGACACATAGACACAGACAACCATTCACACCTACGGTCAATTTAGAGTCACCAGTTAACCTAACCTGCATGTCTTTGGACTGTGGGGGAAACCGGAGCACCCGGAGGAAACCCACGCGGACACGGGGAGAACATGCAAACTCCGCACAGAAAGGCCCTCGCCGGCCCCGGGGCTCGAACCCAGGACCTTCTTGCTGTGAGGCGACAGTGCTAACCACTACACCACTGTGCCACCCAATACATAAAGATGTACTTGAAATAGTTTTCACCCTCATGTCTGCCTGCTGCATCTGTGCTATGTGGGCAATTGTGTTTATAATAAATATGTTAAATTGATTTGCTGAAATGAGAAAATAAAAAGAAAACACTTACTCATATGTTCGTGCATCTGATACTATATTCATATCAGTGCCACACACACCACCCTTCTACTATCATGTCACGTGTCCTTGCTGTGCTGAGAATGGTCCGCCACTCAAATAATATTTGGCAGGCTTGTAGTACTCGAGTCCAGGACTTGGACTCGAGTCCAACTCGTGCCCTAATTTTAAGGACTTGTGACTTGACTTGGACTTGAACACTGATGACTCGGACTTGTGCATTAACTGCATTCGGACTCGTAACTTGGAGATGAGGACTCGGATTTTTTCTTTATTTTTTGTAACATGCCATAATAATTTGGCATAAGATATTTATATCTACATTAATTTTATACTAATTTCGTGCAAGAGAATGCACATTCACCTGTTCATACATCATGTTCAGGAACAAACTAACGTTCATGGTGCTAAAATGCTTGGAGAGAAGCCCCTAGGATTGTCCGCTTTGCTTATACTGTACAGACTTCTCGTGCAGTGGGAAAAAATGCACTGCTGTGTGTTCCATCTGTAGAAGAACTATCGAGAAGACGACGGGGACAACCTCAAACTTTACTCGTCATTTGGCAAGACTACACCCAGAGAAGGAAGTGACACACTATGTTCATTGCTCTGTTGATAGCAGGGCTTGCTGATTGATGAACCTAGTTAGTGTTAACCCTCTCTCATGTTATTTGCCCTGTTGATAGAGGGGCTTGTATTGGACTCAACTCGGATCAGTAATGGACTCGACTCGAAATTTTTTTAATGACTTGGACTTGAACACTGGGGACTCAAGACTGGACTTGGACTTGAGGTTTAGTGACTCGACGACAACACTGATATTTGGTCACCTAGTGGTTCCAATTTGTTTCTTTTTCACTGATGGATGGGTTAGAAGGGGATCACACATGGTGCATAGTAACATTTGGGCTATGAGATGCATGGTTAATGTTTATTGACAGAATGTTACAAGCGCCCTTAGGCTTCCATTATTGAACTAAACACGTAATTTGTTCTTTTCTCAGTACAGAAAAATGTCAAAATTCCATGGTAACTGGAATTTTGACTAAAAACTGGAATTATGTTCATGGTAATTGATCATATACTACAGGGCACTTGAAAACCACTGAAGTAACTCTTTAATTTGGTTTCATATAATACAGAGAGAGGAACAAGTTTACCTCGGCCAGAACATAAAGAGGTTCCACTACATCTCTCTCCATCTGGAGCTCAAAGACAATGAGCTCCTGGGCCAGCTTTTCTTCAGTCTCCCCACATAGCTTCAGCATCTTACTGTGAGGAAAAATCCAGGAAAGCACCAGTGTAAAGAGTAAATCTAAACAGGAAATACTGGAACTTAAAAAACAAACAAACAAACAAAAACTCGTAATGTCTTACCCTAGCAGAGAATCATCCCCCAATACTGCAGCTCCCTCTACCATACACTGAGCCAGTGTGGTCAGGGGCAACTTTTTCTGATTAGAGACAAGTAGAAAAAAAGAAAAACCAGAATGTTATGACATATCTATTGTTATATATGCTGTTAAAATCTCCTT